>NC_134886.1:15080241-15082741 GCF_041734735.1 Babylonia areolata
CACACACACACATGCGAACGCACGCACAAACATTACGCACATGGGATGCACACGCATACTGACACGCGAATTAATAGCTGAAAATCACGTCTAAAAGCTGCGTTTGAACAAATGTGTAAACAGTGTTGGCGTGATGCAGTGTTTGTGGCAGACACACACACACACACACACACACACACACACTGACACACACAAGTACGCACACACAGACATAGAGACACAGAGAAAGGGATGGAATCAAGGAGAAATGTCAGTAGCACAAATAAAACAATGGCAAGTTCGTTTGCCTATCCAGGTCTGCACTGGTCGTTGTTTTTTCCTCACATGGCAAAGCACAGCACATCTGCTGTGCAACCAAATCCGATCGACTCGGAAACCAGCAAACCCCACTTTCTGTGGTTTCTCGCCGAAAGAGCGCCAAGAGCAATCACTCGCGAAAACCGGCTTCGTGGGAACAGTCAACCGAAAAATGTTTTCTTTGTTCTCATCTCACCTCCCCCCCCCCCACGCCCCCGCCCCCTCTCCTCACCACCCCCAATCCCCTTCTCTGTATCATGCAAGAAAGAAAACATTCTCTCAGCTTTCTCTTTGTTTCGGTTTGTTTTGCTTTGTTTCCTTTCTCCACCACTCGCTTTCTGGGCATCACAGGGAAAAAATACCCATATATAACAAAACTAACATACTGTCTTTTGAAAGCACATCAGATCTTGATTACTGAAGGGCTGACATTTGCTGCGTCAAAGAGAAAGCTTTCTATTCCATTGTTTCATCACGAGTGATCAATTTCGCAAACACCTCATCATCCGGTTATTGTTTGTTTCTTGTTTGTATTTATGCAACGCAGTGACACGATATCATGGGCGTTTCACGTCAAATGATCATCCAAACCAGAGTTCGAATTTCAGTCATTCTGTCAACAGAAAAGATTTATCACCGACTTCATGACCATTAGACTTTCACTTTGAAGTTTTTCCTATTCTTTATTGTTGGAAAATATCTCAAGATCAAAAGCGGGAATGCTCATTAGCCCCAGATGGGAGGTAATTTTCTTTCAGATTTCTGAATCAGACGAGGCGTTTGATGTGGAATTCCTGGAGGGAGGCTCGTTGGGCATCCCGTTACGGGGAGGCCGGAGGGGGGGGGGGGGGGGGGGGGGGGGGGGGGGATCGGTTTCTTCACTGATGAAAAAGACGGAAAGAGAAAAAAAAGGGAGAACAAATAAAGAGGGGGAAGGAGTGGGGAAGAAGAGGAGAAGAGGTAAAAAAAAAAAAAGAAAAAAAAAGAAGAAGAAAGGGCAGAAGAAGAGGAAGAGGAGGAGAAGAAGAAGAGGAGGAGTATAGAGCAGAAAAAGATGAAGAAGAAGAAAGAGGAGGTAAAGGAGGAGGAGGAGAAGAAGAATAAAGAGAAGGAAAAGAAGGAGAAGGAGATGGAGAAGAGGAGGAGGAGGATGAAGAGGAGGAGAAGGAGAAGAAGAAGAAGAGTATCGTGTTGTGGTGGAACTAACAAGGAAAGGAACGGGCGAACACACACACACACACTGGCTATGCCTCGGCATGCAGCAAGGAGATAAATCAGGCCCTGTCATTTCGCCACTCCGCCTTTCCTCATGTCTTCTCTCGCGACGCTTCATCCTCTGTCCGCCTGTCCGTATGTCTGTCTGTCTGTTATGGACCCACACATGCAGCACGCAAGCACACACCCACACACACCCACACCCGCGCGTGCACACACACTCACACACGCACGCACACACACGCACACACACACAGGTTGACTCACACACGCACGCACACACACGCGCACCGACTCACGTACACACACATGCACACGCATACACACACGCGCGCGCGAGCGCGCGCGCACACACATTCACAAAAACGCGTGCCCACAAAATACCCCCCTCTCCCCCTACCCCCACACACACTCACGCGCGCAAGTACGCACATACACAAACAACATCAAAACCAAATCTCTGAACGGGGGAGAAAAAACACAAGAAAAAGAAACAAACGAAATTTGCGCCACGTCATGACACGACATTGCCCCAGTTTTTGTTTTTTCCTTGGTCTAAGACATGAAGATGTCCGACCGTTGACAGTGAACTGGCTTTTTGTGCCCCTCAGAACAGGCCGAACCATTCGTTCTTCCTGCCCTGCTGATTGAAGTGCTGATGACTGAGGATCTGGCTCTCCCCACTCTCCCCCTACACCCCCTTCATCCATCTCTACCCCCTCTCTCTGTCTCTGTCTGTCTGTCTGTTTCTGTCTGTCTGTCTGTGCCCAGGCTTCTCGTTCCCCTGACATTTCATTGTGGTTACGAGAATGGGGCGAATGAAAAATAAGATTGGGTGAGAGAGAGAGAGAGAGAGAGGGAGGGAGAGAAAGAGAGAGAGAGAGAGGGAGAGAGGGAGGGAGAGAAAGAGAAAGAAAGAAAGAGAGACAGAGACAGAGAGAGAGAGAGAGACAGAGACAGAAAGAGAGAGAGACAGAGATGGAAGGAG
>NC_134886.1:15097741-15102741 GCF_041734735.1 Babylonia areolata
TGCGCGAGAGTGTAAGTGTACACAAGTGTCAGTAGAGTTCTGTGCACGTGCGTGTGTGTGTGTGTGTGTGTGTGTGTGTGTGTGTGTGTGTGTGTGTGTGTGTGTGTGTGAGGGGAAGGTGGGGGTGCGGGGGGAGGTGGGGTAGAGGATGAGATATGTGAGTGTATGCATGCCTACACTGTGGGAGTAACAGGATATTGGAACGTATATATATATATATCTCTTTGTATATATGTGTGTGGAGATATGGGCATATGTGTGTGTGCTTGTACAAGTAAGTGTTCATCTGTGTGTGTGTGTGTGTGTGTGTGTGTGTGTGTGTGTGTGTGTGTGCCGTGGAAGCTGTGATACGTAGACTAGAAATGAGTGTGTGGAGGATGGGGGTAGAGGAGGTGCAGGGTAATGTGTGTGGTGTGTGTGTGTGTGTGTTGGAGCTCATGTACGTTTATATGTATTTGACTGTGCTTTCATATCTGTGAAACTGCATGTTCGGTGCATATCTGTTATGCATGTGTGGGTGTATATGTGAATGTGTGTCTTCATGTTTTACATCTATTTGCTTATTTATCATTGTTATCTTATTTATTTATTTATTTATTTATCTTTTTACATTATAGTTATTATTTATTTATTTATTTATTCATTTGTGTAAGCTTATCTATTATTCATTCACCTTTTTTTTTTCTCCTCAAGGCTTGACTAAGCGCGTTGGGTTACTCTGCTGGTCAGGCATCTGCTTGGCAGATGTGGTGTAGCGTATATGGATTTGTCCGAACGCAATGACGCCTCCTTGAGCTACTGAAACTGAAACTGAAACCTTACCCCTGCTTGGAAATAACCCCATTTCTGCGTAGGGGGTTAATCAAAGCTATTGAAAATGGAAGGAAGTTCATTCTGGTCCAGTCTTTTCTGATCCCGCCCTCCCCCCCCCCATACACCCCCGCCTCCTCTCCATTACAACTAAACGGAAGCACACCTGGCAGGTGTCATACTTTGATATCCTGGACTGAATCTAACTGGGCCAAATTTGCTGCACCCCCCAGGGGTCGTTTCAAACTGGCTTAGAATGACCCCTAAGTCCATCACGAGGGGAGGGTGGCTAAAATCTAACTGGCAAGGGGGGTGGGGGTGGAGAGAGGGGGTTGGCGGGGGTTTACAACAATGGGTCATTCCAGGCTAGGTTGTTTTTTTTTTAATGACCCCGGGGTTAATCTGGGGCCAGCAAGATTTGACTCTTGAGTAAAAAGCAATGAGGGTACGAAAACGCTGCTACACCGGTTTCCGTTAACGATCTGATGGTTTGAGAGGGTGTGAGGAAGGGGGACGAGTCCCCCCCCCCCCTCCCCGCACTCCCCCCTCCTCCCTCCCCGTTTTTAAAAAAAATTTTTTTTAACGTTCTGCTGGTAAGGCGTGGACATTCTGCATGTATGTCCACAGAGAGGACACGTTCCTGTGCCTGACTGATGAGTTTGTCCATCATCATCATAATCATCATCATCATCATTATATTATCATATCACAACATCGTCATTACTGTCCTCCACCTCCTCATCATCGCCACTGTCATCATCATCATCATTACAACATCGTCACCACTGTCATCATCATCATCATCATCATCATCATCATCATCGCAACATCGTCATCACTGTCATCATCATCATAATCATCATCATCATTTCTACAACATCGTCACCACTGTCCTCCTCCTCATCACAACATAGTCACCACTGTCATCATCATCATCATCATCATCAATTCTGTGTCAGCTGTCACATTCAGAAAACAAAAATGAGAGGAGGAAATCCTCGTCAGATGCCTTGCTTCCCAACCCAGTCCAGTCAACCCAGTCCGTCACGTTACAGTTTGCTCATGAACACCAAGTTTCAACATCCAACCGACAAATATCCAGCAGTTCAAAGCTTGCTTTATGACAACGGGTTCAGTCTCTAGCCAGTGGAGGGGAGTGGGTGGTGGGGGTGGAGTTGAAAGTGCGAAAGAGGGTGGGGGAGGGGAGGGGGGTGGGGGTGGGGGGCAGCTATGAGTCTGCAGACACCCCCGGGTCAAAATCCCACAAACAGACAGACGATAATACTCACCGTTGCAGATTTGGTATTCCTCTCAGCTCCCATTTGTTATTTTCCTTGTTGTTTTTGTTTGTTTGTTTGTTTGTTTGTTTCCCGGGACAACGAAAAGGATGCCGTCATCAAATCATGAAGCCAAGCCTGCCCGTCGTCCTGAATTTCCAGGAGATCCCCATGATCAGTATACTGTCAGTAAACACAACGAAGGATCGCTGCACGCCCTTATACTCTTGAAGATCGCCATCATCATTCGTTTCAGTTTCAGTTTCAGTTACAAGGGGGCATCATAGCATGCGGATTGACCCATGTACACTACACCACATCTGATTGAAACAAACACACACACCTACACCACGTCTGATTGAAACAAACACACATACCTACACCACGTCTGATTGAAACAAACACACATACCTACACCACGTCTGATTGAAACAAACACACATACCTACACCACATCTGATTGAAACAAACACACATACCTACACCACGTCTGATTGAAACAAACACACATACCTACACCACGTCTGATTGAAACAAACACACATACCTACACCACGTCTGATTGAAACAAACACACATACCTACACCACATCTGATAAAACAAACACACATACCTACACCACGTCTGATTGAAACACCTACACCACGTCTGATAAAACAAACACACATACCTACACCACGTCTGATAAAACAAACACACATACCTACACCACGTCTGATTAAAACAAACACACATACCTACACAACGTCTGATAAAACAAACACACACACCTACACCACGTCTGATTAAAACAAACACACATACCTACACCACGTCTGATTGAAACAAACACACATACCTACACCACGTCTGATTAAAACAAACACACATACCTACACCACGTCTGATTGAAACAAACACACATACCTACACCACGCCTGATTGAAACAAACACACATACCTACACAACGTCTGATAAAACAAACACACACACCTACACCACGTCTGATTGAAACAAACACACATACCTACACCACATCTGATAAAACAAACACACATACCTACACCACATCTGATTAAAACAAACATACCTACACACATACAAACACACCACATCTGATTAAAACAAACATACCTACACCACATCTGATTAAAACAAACATACCTAAACACATACAGACACACCACATCTGATTAAAACAAACATACCTACACCACATCTGATTAAAACAAACATACCTACACCACATCTGATTAAAACAAACATACCTACACCACATCTGATTAAAACAAACATACCTACACACATACAAACACACCACATCTGATTAAAACAAACATACCTACACACATATAAACACACCACATCTGATTAAAACAAACATACCTACACACGTACAAACATACCACATCTGATTAAAACAAACGCACATACCTACACACATATAAACACACCACATCTGATTAAAACAAACATACCTACACACATACAAACATACCACATCTGATTAAAACAAACGCACATACCTACACACATATAAACACACCACATCTGATTAAAACAAACATACCTACACACATACAAACACACCACATCTGATTAAAACAAACGCACATACCTACACACATATAAACACACCACATCTGATTAAAACAAACACACCTACACACATACAAACACACCACATCTGATTAAAACAAACAGAGATACCTATACACATACAAACAGACCACATCTGATTAAAACAAGCATACCTACACATTTACAAACACACCACATCTGATTAAAACAAACAAACATACCTACACAGATACAAACACACCACATCTGATTAAAATAAACATACCTACACACATACAAACACACCACATCTGATTAAAACAAAGAAACATACCTACACACATACAAACACACCACATCTGATTAAAACACACAAACATACCTACACACATACAAACACACCACATCTGATGAAAACAAAGAAATATACCTACACACATACAAACACACCACATCTGATTAAAACAAAGAAACATACCTACACACATACAAACACACCACATCTGATTAAAACAAAGAAACATACCTACACACATACAAACACACCACATCTGATTAAAACACACAAACATACCTTCACACATACAAACAAAAAAACCCTGAGCAGTTGCCTGAGCTACACATACACCCAACGCGCTTGTCAGGCCTGGAGAGCCAACATAGATCATCAGTATCGTCAATGAACATAATGACTGATAAGTACAACCCGCCCTTGCACTCTTAGAGATGCCCATGATCAATAATTGTCAATGACTCCAAGCTGGATAATGATTCGTAGAGATGATCGTCATCAAGGAAGACACACAATGAATGCCATTTACAAGACAGAGGAGGAAGAGAATCGGGCAGGGAAGGGTTCATGACCAGTCACTTCTGGCAGCAGACTGTGACTGACTACCTATGGTGATCAGACCAGCTGTGAGAGCTCCTCACCAACCCCATTCCGTCTCCCCCTCCCCTCCCCCCCACCCCCCCAGTACTATGCGCTGATGCAGGAGGCAGTCAGTGGAGTGTGACCATGAATGCACAGCTGAGGCCCAGTGGTCCGGCGCCAAACCAGGAACTGAGTGCCCAGTGGTTCCAGTCCCTTGTACACCAACCAGGATTTTCACTCCCTCTCCCCACCACTCCCACTCCACTTGACCTCGAGCGGTGGTCTGGGTGCCAGTCCTTCAGATGAAACGATAAACCACCAAGGACCCGCACTTCGTACCAGAAAATAGAGAAGAAAAAGAAAACAAAGAAAAACAATCAATCAACAACAACAAATCAACAAAAAAAGGATTTAAAAAAAAGAAAAGGAAAAAAAGAACAAACAATCATCAACAACACAGAAACATACCCATGGCGACTAAAGGTTTGTATATGGCAA
>NC_134886.1:15110241-15115241 GCF_041734735.1 Babylonia areolata
AATGAATTTTCGTTTAGTTCCCTTTAGTCTCTCTCTCTCTCTCTCTCTCCCCCCTCCACACACACAACTTCTCTCAGTTCATTTAGCCGCAACGTCCACAGCTTAATTGTTTCATGATTTATATCTGACTTTGACACGTGCACACGCACGCGCTCGCGCACATGTACACACACACACACACACACACACACACACACACACACATCGTTTCAGCGATTTGTGTAATACCTTAAAAACTGGTCAAAAGCACAGCCGTCCAGATTTCGATAGTTGGGTCTTGAGTTCGCATGGAATGATTTATAATAAAAAATGTGTTCACGGTCCATTGTAACATGGTTTAAGAATGGTCCTGCGTTGGGCATTGTCCAGTCTTCCTGCCCCCAATCCATTCTGCACAATCAATTCTTGTGAAGAAAATGGATACCGCCTTTCCACACATAGGCACTCACACACACACGTATGCACGCGCGCGCGCACACACACACACACACACACACACACACACACACACTACACTACACTACACTACACACACACACACACACACACACACACACACACACACACGCACGCACGCAAGCACGCACGCAAGCACACTACACTACACTACACTACACTACACTACACTACACTACACTCAAAGTGAAAAACAACGTTTTAAAAAACAAAAGCACACTTCACGTCCATGCGCAGACAAAGCCGAAAAGCTAAGCTATAAAAAAAACAAAAACAACCCCACTCCCCCTCTCAAACACTCAATCACCCACACACATGCCCGAACCATGAACCCACTGACATCCGCCGTAGGAGCGGTTCCATTCAACGTGTCTATGAAATAATCCTTCTAACCTTGGACAGAACGCACAATGTCTACACGGGTGCCAGTCCTGGAGCCACAGAAACTTCCCACTGATAGGAGCAAAACTGCTCGTCACTTCGCTTCCTCACAGAGAGACAACCATTGTGAAATACAGGACAAGAATTAAGATAGTTTCGGGGTAATCTTATGAGCATGCACAAGTGTTTTCCGAGCACAACACAGAGCGGGTGTGGAAGGTAGTGGCACGCAGATTGAATGGAACGTATCTTGACATCATCCGGCGCGTGTTGGTCAAGTGAAGTCTGGTGGAGACCAGCCCTCTCCAGACTGGATTTCCTTGTTGGATTTACTTGATCTTGTTGGGTTCCCCCAAGTGGCTGGTAGTGCTGGGGTGTATGGTTACCATGGTTACCCCAGCAGTAAAGAGCCGCTGATCTCTCTTCCAAGCCATGGGACTGGGGTGTCACGCAAGATACTAGACATCACACACACTGATGACATCACACATCACACACACTGATCACATCACACACACTGATCACATCACACATCACACACACTGATGACATCACACATCACACACACTGATCACATCACACACATTGATCACATCACACATCACACACACTGATCACATCACACACATCACACATCACACACATTGATCACATCACACATCACAAACACTGATCACATCACACATCACACACACTGATCACATCACACACACTGATCACATCACACATCACACACACTGATCACATCACACATCACACACACTGATCACATCACACACACTGATCACATCACACATCACACACACTGATCACATCACACATCACACACACTGATCACACCACACACACTGATCACATCACACATCACACACACTGATCACATCACACACATCACACACACTGATCACATCACACATTACACACACTGATGACATCACACACACTGATCACATCACACACATCACACAAACTGATCACATCACACACACTGATCACATCACACACTAACCACATCACACACTGATCACATCAAACACACTGATCACATCACACACATCACACACACTGATCGCATCACACATCACACACACTGATCACATCACACATCACACAAACTGATCACATCACACACACTGATCACATCACACACTGACCACATCACACACTGATCACATCACACACTGATCACATCACACACTGATCATATCACACACACTGATCACATCACACACACTGATCACATCACACACTGATCATATCACACACACTGATCATATCACACATCACACACACTGATCACATCACACACACTGATCATATCACACATCACACACACTGATCATATCACACACACTGATCACATCACACACACTGATCACATCACACACACTGATCATATCACACACACTGATCACATCACACACACTGATCACATCACACACACTGATCACATCACACACTGATCATATCACACACACTGATCATATCACACATCACACACACTGATCACATCACACACACTATATCATATCACACATCACACACACTGATCACAACACACACACTGACCACAACACACACACACTGATCACATCACACACACACTGATCACAACACACACACTGATCACATCACACACACTGATCACAACACACACACTGACCACAACACACACACTGATCACATCACACACACTGACCACAACACACACACTGATCACATCACACACACTGATCACATCACACACACTGACCACATCACACACACTGATCACATCACACACACTGATCACATCACACACACTGACCACATCACACACACTGATCACATCACACACACTGACCACAACACACACACTGATCACATCACACATCACACACACTGACCGCATCACACACACTGATCACATCACACATCACACACACTGATCACATCACACACACTATATCATATCACACATCACACACACTGATCACAACACACACACTGACCACAACACACACACTGACCACATCACACACACTGACCACATCACACACACTGACCGCAACACACACACTGACCACAACACACACACTGATCACATCACACATCACATCACAAACACTGACCACATCACAACCACTGATCACATCACACACACTGACCACAACACGCACACTGACCACAACACACACACTGACCACAACACACACACTGACCACATCACACACACTGATCACAACACACACACTGACCACATCACACACACTGACCACAACACACACACTGATCACATCACACACACTGATCACATCACACACACTGACCACAACACGCACACTGACCACAACACACACACTGACCACATCACACACACTGACCACAACACGCACACTGACCACAACACACACACTGATCACATCACACACACTGACCACATCACACACACTGATCACATCACACATCACACACACTGATCACATCACACACACTATATCATATCACACATCACACACACTGATCACAACACACACACTGACCACAACACACACACTGACCACATCACACACACTGACCACAACACACACACTGATCACATCACACATCACATCACACACACTGACCACATCACACACACTGATCACATCACACACACTGATCACATCACACACACTGACCACATCACACACACTGATCACATCACACACACTGACCACAACACACACACTGATCACATCACACATCACACACACTGACCGCATCACACACACTGATCACATCACACATCACACACACTGATCACATCACACACACTATATCATATCACACATCACACACACTGATCACAACACACACACTGACCACAACACACACACTGACCACATCACACACACTGACCACATCACACACACTGACCGCAACACACACACTGACCACAACACACACACTGATCACATCACACATCACATCACAAACACTGACCACATCACAACCACTGATCACATCACACACACTGACCACAACACGCACACTGACCACAACACACACACTGACCACAACACACACACTGACCACATCACACACACTGATCACATCACACACACTATATCATATCACACATCACAACCACTGATCACATCACACACACTGACCACAACACGCACACTGACCACAACACACACACTGACCACATCACACACACTGACCACAACACGCACACTGACCACAACACACACACTGACCACATCACACACACTGACCACAACACGCACACTGACCACAACACACACACTGATCACATCACACACACTGACCACAACACACACACTGATCACATCACACCCACTGACCACATCACACACACTGACCACATCACACACACTGACCACATCACACACACTGACCACATCACACACACTGATCACATCACACATCACACACACTGATCACATCACACACACTATATCATATCACACATCACACACACTGATCACAACACACACACTGACCACAACACACACACTGACCACATCACACACACTGACCACAACACACACACTGATCACATCACACATCACATCACACACACTGACCACATCACAACCACTGATCACAACACACACACTGATCACATCACACACACTGACCACATCACAACACACTGACCACATCACACACACTGACCACATCACACACACTGACCACAACACACACACTGATCACATCACACACACTGATCACATCACACATCACACACACTGACCACAACACACACACTGACCACAACACACCCACTGATCACATCACACACACTGATCACATCACACACACTGACCACAACACACACACTGATCACATCACACACACTGACCACAACACACACACTGATCACATCACACACACTGACCACAACACACACACACTGACCGCAACACGCACACTGACCACAACACACACACTGATCACATCACACACACTGATCACAACACACACACTGACCACAACACACACACTGACCACAACACACACACTGATCACATCACACACACTGACCACAACACACACACACTGACCAGAACACACACACTGACCACAACACACACACTGATCACATCACACATACTGAGCACATCACACACACTGACCACAACACACACACTGATCACATCACACACACTGAT
>NC_134886.1:15120241-15125241 GCF_041734735.1 Babylonia areolata
TGCTGGGTGGTGCTGCGTCACACACTTCTTGACTCACAGGTGCTGGGTGGTGCAGCGTCACACACTTCTTGACTCACAGGTGCTGGGTGGTGCTGCGTCACACACTTCTTGACTCACAGGTGCTGGCGGCTTGCTGGGTGGTGCAGCGCCACACACTTCTTGACTCACAGGTGCTGGGTGGTGCAGCGCCACACACTTCTTGACTCACAGGTGCTGGGTGGTGCAGCGTCACACACTTCTTGACTCACAGGTGCTGGCGGCTTGCTGGATGGTGCTGCGCCACACACTTCGGTCAGCAGCTTGGGTAGTCCACTGGCGGAGGTTGATGTCGCAGGTTGAGAGGGCCTTCCTCAGCGTGTCTTTGTACCGCTTCACGGGGTGCTCCTCTGATGATAGTTCACCGCATGGACCGATCTTTGACGGTACCGCGTACTGACAGGGAATGCACCTGTGACTTCAAAGGCCTGGTCGATAACTCTCTCTCTCTCTCTCTCTCTCTCTCTCTCTCTCTCTCTCTCTCTCTCTCTCTCTCTCTCTCTCTCTCTCTCTCTCTCTCTCTCTCTCTCTCTCTTAGTTATCGGAACATGCAAAACACGCTTGGGGCACAGACGGAGTGGGGAGGGAACTAATCGTGTCTCATGCTTCATTAAGCCTTACGAGCTGATTTTGTTCAACCGGCTTCAGCTGAGCCAGACACAGAAAAATGGAGGCACTAATGTCACTTTAGACAAGGGGGAAAGCTTACACCATTTAAAATAATAATAAAGACACTGGTGGGGTAGGGACGGAGAAGGGGCAGCGGGAGGATCGAGTGGGAGCCTGGAGATGAGATGACTCGGAGTGTAAAGACATACCAGAAATCTTTCGTTTAACTTGTTTATTATATAAGTTGTATCTGACACAGCAGGTGAGTAAAAAAAAAAAAATTCAATAACCAGTGAAGAGAAGAACCGCAGAGAATGAAAAAAAAGAAGAAAAGAATCAATGATATTTCAGAATGGAATTAAGAATTTGGCACGGCCGGCGACGGGCGCAATAGCCGAGTGGTTAAAGCGTTAGACTGTCAATCTGAGGGTCCCGGGTTCGAATCACGGTGACGGCGCCTGGTGGGTAAAGGGGTGGAGATTTTTACGATCTCCCAGGTCAACATATGTGCAGACCTGCTAGTGCTTGAACCCCCTTCGTGTGTATATGCAAGCAGAAGATCAAATACGCACGTTAAAGATCCTGTAATCCATGTCAGCGTTCGGTGGGTTTTGGAGACAAGAACATACCCAGCATGCACACCCCCGAAAACGGAGTATGGCTGCCTACATGACGGGGTAAAAACGGTCATACATGTAAAAGCCCACTCGTGTGCATACGAGTGAACGCAGAAGAAGAATTTGGCACGGCCGGCCTTTCAAGACCACACACAGGTTCGTTCTCTCTGTGGTGGACAGGAAGTCGCTGACAGCAGTGAGAACCTACTGCACACACTGACCGTTGGTCAGGTCCAGGGCGGGTTGCTTGAGCAATCTTGACAGCGCTAACACCACACACACACACACACACACACACACACACGCACACACACACACACACACACACACACACACACACACACACACACACACACACACACACACACACACACACACACACGCACACACACACACACACACACACACACACACACACACACACACCAAGTCCCGGAATGAAAAGACATGTTAACAACGTTTTAACGGCCACGCCGATGCACATGCACATGGAACTGAACAGCAGCCGTGTCGTCTGTCAGCTCTGGCTGTTGGAAGTCAGGCTGGAAGCTTCTGTCGGCACCAACAGGCTGGCTTCACCACTGAACCACGAACTTCACAACACTGAACCATGAATGTAACACAGCGCACCGTGAATGTAACACAGCGAACCATGAATGTAACACAGCGAACCATGAATGTAACACAGCGAACCATGAATGTAACACAGCGAACCATGAATGGAACCATGAACGTAACACAGCGAACCATGAATGGAACCATGAATGTAACACAGCGAACCATGAATGCAACACAGCGAACCGTGAATGTAACACCGCGAACCGTGAATGTAACACCGCGAACCGTGAACATAACACTGGGAACCATGAATGTAACAACAAACCATGAACTTAGCCGAACGGACACAACGGACCATGAACTTAACAGAACAGACCATGAACTTAACAGAACGGACCATGATTTTAATACAACAGAACGATGATTTTAATACAACAGACCATGAAGTTAACAGAACGATGATTTTAATACAACAGACCATGAACTTAACAGAACAGACAATGATTTCAAAGACAACAGACCATGAACTTAACAGAACGGACCATGAACTTAACAGAACAAACCATGAACTTAACAGAACAAACCATGATTTCAAAGATAACAGACCATGAACTTAACAGAACGGACCATGAACTTAACAGAACGGACCGCGAATCTAACACAACGAACATGAACTTTAGCAGAAAGAATCTTGAACTGAACACAACGAACCATTATCTTAACGGAAGGAACCACGAACTTAACAGAAGGAACGCTGGACTTAAACAAAACGAACCATGAACTGAACAGAACGAACCAGGAACTGAACAGAACGAACCAGGAACTGAACAGAACGAACCAGGAACCTAACGAAATGGACCACAAACCTGAACAGAACGAAACATCAACTTAACATATCGAACCACAAACTTAATACAGCGAACATGAGCTTGACATAACGAACTATGAACTTAAAAGACTGAGTCATGAACTCACAGAATGAACCACAACGAACCATGAACTTTTAACAACGGTGACGCTGTGTGTGTCTCTGTAAGGCAGAGGGAAATTATAACCTTCTCAAACTATCTTAACTACGCAGGAAAGCTCTGAACAAAAAGAAACTTTAGTGCTGCCGAGGTCGCTTGTGCAAGGCTGCCCTGTTTCAAACAGAACTGTGGGTAAGAAAATCTGGACCAATCAAAATAGACGCTTTCGTCGTTGACTGACTGCATGACCCAATTATTTAAGATAAAAACGTTAGGAATTCACGTCAATGTACTTGTGTGTCATCCCTGTCAAAAAGAACGGGGAGGGGGGGGGGGGTCAGGGGGGGGGGGGAATTTTGTTTAATGTCCCGTCACACACATCGGTGATTGAAGACATTTTGTTATTAAAGTATTTATGAATACATTTGAGTATTATCGGTTAGAAAGGGTGGGAGATGTAAATGAATGGAGAGTTGGGGGAAACTGGGCAAATCAGGGTGAAATGAGGCGTCCATACAAAAGCAAAAGAAAAACGTGCAGAGCAAATCGATCTTTGTTCCAATTGCTGATGCGAAAAGCGTTTGTGCTGAGCATGGACGAACTTTCACAACTTTGTCCGAACTTTCTTTGTTGTTGTTTTTATCACGCCCAACTATTAAATGGTCTAAACTTGACAGGGTTTTCGATACTTTGATATTGCACCACTTTCCCCTCTCTCACTTCGTATTGGTATACCCACAAAGATGACAACTGATTATTACCCCAACCCTCTCTTACATTATCACTTCGTTTATTTATTTATGTGTCGTTTCAGAATTATTTGCATTAATCATACTTTATTCATTTCAAAGATAAATGATTATCATCAAATCAAGACATATTCTTCTCCAAAACCAGCGTGGTTTCCAAGGACAACGACTTTCGGCATTGGACGGACGAAAAACTGCGTGTCCGTGTCGGTCCGTCAGTGGTGAGTGTGAAGGCAGTCTGTGGCTGACTGGCCCGCCAAAGTGATCAATCCCCGGACCAATAACAAAACGTGCTGAAGGCAGCCCAGCACAAACGGAACCTGACGAAACGGAACAGAATCCTGTTTCATGCTTCGCGGAATACGTTAAAAGTTGATCGGATCGAACGTACTCGCTTGGCTACGTCTGTGAAGGACACACACACAACTAAGGCACTGAAGGACGTGGGAGTCCAAGACTTACCTCCTCCTGGAGCAACGCAACCTTCACCGAACCAAGATACACGCACGCACGCACGCACGCACACACACTCACGCACGTACACGCACGCACGCACGCACGCACGCACGCACACACACACGTACGCGCACACACACACACACATACGCGCACACACACACACACACACATGCATGCACGCTTGCGCGCGCACACACACACACGCGCGCGCGCGCGCATGCACGCACTCACGCACGCACACAGACACAGACACAGACACACACACACACACACACACACACACACACACACGCACGCTTGCACGCACACATGCACTCACGCACACACGCACACACAGTCACACACAGTCACACACACGCACGCACGTAGGCACGCACGCACACACACACGCACACAGACACACACACACACACACACACATACACACACACACACACACACACACACACACACAAACAAACAAACAAACACACGACTCATTTACGTGCGCACACACCTTTACGCGCTATAAACACGTCAAACAGCCTCGTACATTTTGGAAACGCCATGGCCATGGACAAAAAAAAACATCGTTGTCAGGCAAAACAACAACAACAACAAGTGATCAATAACCAACCGCTACCATCAAAACCTGGAGTGAAGGCACCCTCCCCAAGCACGAACTGGAAGGGACGAAATCTTGTTTTATGATTCAGTGAACGCACAGAGGTGACTTGATCCAACAAGGTAGGGGCTGGGGAAGACCCATAAAAAACGGAGATTGACTTGTAGAGGACAGGGGAGGGAAGGGAGAGGGCGTGGGGTGTGGGGGTGGGATTGGAGGTCAGGGGTGGGGGGGTGGTGGGCTTGGTGGTGAGGGGGGAGGGGTGTGTAAGGCATGGAACGAGTTTTGTTCCTGTTGTTGTTCAATGATTTTTTGAGGGGTGTGGGGTTGGGGACTGGTGTTTCGGTTATCCCGAAACATACGACAGAGGTTATTTGGAATTACATTGGTCCATTTCGTC
>NC_134886.1:15132741-15195241 GCF_041734735.1 Babylonia areolata
AACTGAAAGGAAGATCCAGACCTTTGAGAACAAATGCTTGAGGAAGCTCCTTCAAATTTCCTGGATCGAGCACAGGACCAATGAACATGTACGGAGCAGAATTGAGAACCTTGCTGGACCTCAGGAACCTCTCCTTTCAACTGTGAAGAGACGCAAGCTGATATGGTTTGGGCACAACCCTCGACACACCAGCTTGTCCAAAACAATCATGCAAGGCACCATCGAGGGCGGGAGAAGAAGAGGAAGACAGCGGAAGAACTGGCATGAGAACATCAAACAATGGACCAGACTCCATACACGTGAGCTGCTGCCAGCGGCTGCCGACAGAGACAGATGGAGAAGGGAGGTTGCGGTCTGCGGTCCTCAGGCTTCCCCCAACGACTACTTTGTAGTTATGGGCCTGAGGCTGAGGAGGCTCCCTTGTACCTTTCACCACATGCACCAATTCTAATTCCGACGTTTCCACTCGCAGGGATACTTTTAACAATTCCTTTGGAGTCGTGCTTTGCATTTGTCTTAACCCTCTTTTGTTCATCCACTGTTCGCCTGCGGCCCGCGTGAAAGCAAGAGGGTTAAGAACATAAAAAAAAGAACGGGTGGGGAGGCGAGGGGTGGTGGAGGAAGCTGTCGACAGCGAGACAAAACGAAAGTAAAAAGGCGCCACACCACCTAAATAATGAAATGAACTCAATCTAATTAACCCTCTGGTCGATCTCATATTCTGCCAACCCCCATCCCCCCGTGCAGCCCCCCCCCCCCCCCAGCCCCCAACCCCCCGACCCCCCATCCAATTTTTTTCTTTTTTTCTTCTCTCTCTGTTCTAATTAATGCAAGTTAATTTCGTGGGGTTGTCAAGGAGCTCCGGTAGCGTGCTGAGATCAAAAAAGAGGGAGGGAGAGTGGTGGGGAGGGGGAGTGAGGGAGAGAGGTGGGGAGGGGGAGTGAGGGAGGGAGAGTGGTGGGGAGGGGGAGAGACGGAGAGTGATGGGGAGGGGGGAGACAGAAGAGGGAGAGTGGTGGGGAGGGGGGGAGAGAGGGAGAGGTGGGGAGCGGGAGAGGAGAGGGTGGTGGGGAGGGGGGGAGAAGAGGGTGGTGGGGAGGGGGGGAGAAGAGGGAGAGTGGTGGGGAGGGAGAGAGAAGAGGGTGGCGGGGAGGGGGGGGGGAGAAGAGGGAGAGTGGTGGGGAGGGAGAGAGAAGAGGGAGAGTGGTGGTGAGGGGGGGGGGGAGAGACAGAAAGGGAGAGTGGTGGTGAGGGGGGAGAGAGAAGAGGGAGAGTGGTGGGGAGGGGGGGGGAGACAGAAAGGGAGAGTGGTGGGGAGGGAGAGAGGTGGGGAGGGAGAGAGGTGGGGAGGGAGAGAGAAGAGGGAGAGTGGTGGGGAGGGGGGGGAGAGACAGAAAGGGAGAGTGGTGGGGAGGGAGAGAGGTGGGGAGGGAGAGAGAAGAGGGAGAGTGGTGGGGAGGGGGGGGAGAGACAGAAAGGGAGAGTGGTGGGGAGGGGGAGAGAGAAGAGGGAGAGTGGTGGGGAGGGGGGAAGACAGAAAGGGAGAGTGGTGGGGAGGGGGAGAGAGAAGGGGGAGAGTGGTGGGGAGGGGGAGAGAGAAGAGGGAGAATGGTGGGGAGGGGGGAGAGAAGAGGGAGAGATGGTGGGGAGGGGGGAGAGAGAAGAGGGAGAGTGGTGGGGAGGGGGGAGAGAGAAGAGGGAGAGATGGTGGGGAGGGGGGAGAGAGAAGAGGGAGAGTTGTGGGGAGGGGGAGAGAAGAGGGAGAGATGGTGGGGAGGGGGGGAGAGAGAAGAGGGAGAGTGGTGGGGAGGGGGGAGAGAGAAGAGGGAGAGATGGTGGGGAGGGGGGAGAGAGAAGAGGGAGAGTGGTGGGGAGGGGGGAGAGAGAAGAGGGAGAGATGGTGGGGAGGGGGGAGAGAGAAGAGGGAGAGATGGTGGGGAGGGGGGGAGAGAGAAGAGGGAGAGTGGTGGGGAGGGGGGAGAGAGAAGAGGGAGAGATGGTGGGGAGGGGGGAGAGAGAAGAGGGAGAGTGATGGGGAGGGGGGAGAGAGAAGAGGGAGAGTGGTGGGGAGGGGGAGAGAGAAGAGGGAGAGTTGTGGGGAGGGGGAGAGAAGAGGAAGAGATGGTGGGGAGGGGGGGAGAGACAGAAAGGGAGAGTGGTGGTGAGGGGGGAGAGACAGAAAGGGAGAGTGGTGGTGAGGGGGGAGAGACAGAAAGGGAGAGTGGTGGTGAGGGGGGAGAGAAGAGGGAGAGTGGTGAGGGGGGAGAGACAGAAAGGGAGAGTGGTGGGGAGGGGGAGAGAAGAGGGAGTGGTGGTGAGGGGGGAGAGACAGAAAGGGAGAGTGGTGAGGGAGGAGAGAGAAGAGGGAGAGTGGTGGTGAGGGGGGAGAGACAGAAAGGGAGAGTGGTGAGGGAGGAGAGAGAAGAGGGAGAGTGGTGGTGAGTGGGAGAGAAGAGGGAGGGTGGTGAGGGGGAAGAGAGAAGAGGGAGAGTGGTGGGGAGGGGGGGAGAGAGAAGAGGGAGAGTGGTGGTGAGGGGGGAGAGAGAAGAGGGAGAGTGGTGGTGAGGGGGGAGAGAGAAGAGGGAGAGTGGGGAGGGGGGAGAGACAGAAAGGGAGAGTGGTGAGGGAGGAGAGAGAAGAGGGAGAGTGGTGGTGAGGGGGAGAGAAGAGGGAGGGTGGTGAGGGGGAAGAGAGAAGAGGGAGAGTGGTGGGGAGGGGGGAGAGAGAAGAGGGAGAGTGGTGAGGGGGGAGAGAGAAGAGGGAGAGTGGTGAGGGAGGGAGAGAGAAGAGGGAGAGTGGTGGGGAGGGGGGAGAGAGAAGAGGGAGAGTGGTGGGGAGGGGGGGAGAAGAGTGAGAGTGGTGGGGAGGGAGAGAGAAGAGGGAGAGTGGTGGTGAGGGGGGGAGAGACAGAAAGGGAGAGTGGTGGGGAGGGGGGAGAGAGAAGAGGGAGAGTGGTGGGGAGGGGGGAGAGAGAAGAGGGAGAGTGGTGGGGAGGGGGGGAGAGACAGAAAGGGAGAGTGGTGGGGAGGGGGGGAGAGAGAGAAAGGGAGAGTGGCGCGTGCCTAAGTGTAGACAAACAGGGTCAGAAGCACAGTGAAACGTTCTCAAAGACTGGTTCCCACACTTCACAGCACAGACGATAAACACAGGAGTGCAAAATGCTTTTAGCCAGATAAAAAAAAAAAAAAATCGATTTATTATCAGAAAAACTCGGCTCCGCTTTGATGATGCGGACAGGTATAATTGTAGAATTCTAGGATCGTTGGCGAGGTAGAGATATGATCAATGTCTTTGATGCGGTCTATGTCTTCGTGTTTTTATCTTTTTGTTTTTTGGGGCTTAAGTAGGCAGAGGTGTGTGTGTGTGTGTGTGTGTGTGTGTGTGTGTGTGTGTGTGTGTGTGTGTGTGTGTGAGTGAGTGTGTGTGCGCGCGCGCGCGCGCGAGCGCGCCCGTATACATTTGTGTGTCGTTGTCGTTGGTGTTGTGTGTGTATTTGTGCTCGCGGTCGCACGCGTGTATGTGTTTGTGACAGAAAAAGAGATGATTAGAGAAAACGAAAAACACACAGAGACATGCGCCTGCATGCACGGACATATGTATACACACACACGTACACACACAACAGACATATACATATATGCATGCACGCACGCGCGCGCGCGCGCGCGCACACACACACACACACACACACACACACACACACA
The DNA here is from genome assembly GCF_041734735.1 of Babylonia areolata. Taxonomy (NCBI): domain Eukaryota; kingdom Metazoa; phylum Mollusca; class Gastropoda; order Neogastropoda; family Buccinidae; genus Babylonia; species Babylonia areolata. The sequence goes on from NC_134886.1 coordinate 15,136,446, forward strand.
CACACACACACACACACACACGCACACACACACACACACACACAAATATTATCAGCATCCGATAAAGACAGCGAAGACATCATATCAGTCACCCTAAAAGCCCTAACCTGGTCCTTTCACAGCCGACAACGAACCCAGTCATTACAAAACTCTCCTCCGGTTCTCCAAGAAGTGTTAACCTACCCACGTGTACGTCTGGAAGGCGCACAAGCACACACGCACGCACACACACACACACACACACACACACACACACACACACACACACACACCTACACCCACACACACACACACACACACACACACACACACACACCACGGGGAACCACACAAGGTCCCGATAATGAAGTCTGACGTTACAAATTCTCTACATTGTCTCTGCTTCTCTGTCTGTCTGTCTGTCTGTCTGTCTGTCTCTCTCTCTCCCTCTCTCTCTCTCTCTCTCTCTCTCTCTCTGCTGTCTCTGTCCTGTGCGTCTGTCTGTCTGTCGGTCTTACTGTCTCTCTCTGTATATACCCGCCTCTCTTGGTGTCTCTGTCTGCTGTCTGTCTGTCTGTCTGTCTAGCTCCTCCCACTCTGTCTGTCTGTCTGCTGTCTGTCCATCGTCTGTCTGTCTAGCTCCTCCCACTCTGTCTGTCTGCTGTCTGTCCATCGTCTGTCTGTCTAGCTCCTCCCACTCTGTCTGTCTGTCTGCTGTCTGTCCTTTGTCTGTCTGTCTAACTCCTCCCACTCTATCTGTCTGTTGTCTGTCTGTCTGTCTAACTCCTCCCACTCTGTCTGCTGTCTGTCTGTCCATCGTCTGTCTGTCTGTCTGCTGTCTGTCCTTTGTCTGTCTAGCTCCTCCCACTGTCTGTCTGTCTGCTTTCTGTCTGGCTGTCCATCGTCTGTCTATCTAGCTCCTCCCACTGTCTGTCTGTCTGCTGTCTGTCATTTGTCTGTCTGTCTAACTCCTCCCACTCTGTCTGTCTGTCTGTCTGTCTGTCTAACTCCTCCCACTGTCTGTCTGTCTGCTTTCTGTCTGTCTGTCGATCGTCTGTCTATCTAGCTCCTCCCACTCTGTCTGTCTGTGAATGGATACGGAGAGGTGGACATGCGGTGGTTCAGGAGGACACAGGTCCATCTCCAAGTCACAGCCAGCACTGTCCTTCTTTTGTCTTCCTTCCTTCCTTCCTTCCTTCCTTTCTTCTTCTTCTTCTTCTGCTCCTCTTCCTCGTCCTTCTTTTTCTTCTTCTTCTTCTCCTTGTACTTCTTTGTTTGTTCGTGTCTTTGTATGTTTGTTGTTGCTGTTCCTTAAATCACCTGCCTGTTTTCTTGTCTTCCCTCTTGGATATCGGTCTCGTGGTTGGTGTTTGTTGTTGTTGTTGTTGTTATCTACATTCCGTTTATATTTGTTCTGTGTTTGATCAGCTGGGTGACTGCATTTCGACTCTGTGCGTGTTTTTGTCTTGTCCACCCCATCCTTCCACCTCCCCACCCCTCTCTGTCTGTCTGTCAGTTGCTGTTTGTCTGTCTTCCTCTCTCTCTCTGTGTCTCTCTGTCTCTGTCTCTCTGTTTTTGTGTCTGTGAGTGCGTGTGTCTGTCTTTCTTTTTTTAACGAGTCTACAGGGAGCGAGGCAGGGATTAGCAACGGACGTGACATGGGATTCAAAGAGACAGGGTGGGTTCCTGAAATAACAATGCTCCCCCTCCCCCCCCCCCCCCACCCGTTCCGCCACTTCCCCCCCCCCCTCCCCCTTCTCTTTGATTCACCGTGTGTGTGTGTGTGTGTGTGTGTGTGTGTGTGTGTGTGTGTGTGTGTGTGTGTGTGTGTGTGTGTGTGTTCACGATTCGTTTCCTTTCGTTTGGGTTTGTGATGTCTATGGTTTTGTTTGTTTCTTTTGCTATGCTTGTTGAGATCTGTTGTGTCTTTGGTGCACGTTATTTTATTTGTTCGCTCGCTTTTGTGTTGTGTGTTAGCTCAACTGGGTGAAAGATATTTACATGTGTATGTATGTACACATACACACACACACACACACACACCAAAATAAAATATACTACTAATGTGACTTGCCTTTGCGGCAATGAAATTACCCCCGTGCATATCATCCATAAATGTGAACAGTTAAAACCATTTTTACCTTTGTCATTTATAAAATCTCCATATCCATCTGCTTCCGTTAGAAATGTCTTATATGGTAATCAACATGTGTTTGAAATAGTTTAATTTGGAACCCAATTGGCACTTTGTTGTAATTGTACTGGTTGACTAGTTAGTTTAGTTTAGTTCGTTTATACAGGGAAAGTAGTGATGATTTAAGGCATGGGTGGGGTGGGAGAGATGATGGATTTTCATCTAAAATCACAAATGTCGATAGACGTTAAGCAAAAGAACGAACGAACACACACACACATGTGCATACCTCTGTGCATGCCTCTGTGTGTGTGTGTGTGTGTGTGTGTGTGTGTGTATGTGTGTGTGTGTGTGTGTGTGTGTGTGTGTGTGTGTGTGTGTGTGTGTGTGTGTGTGTGTGTGTGTGTGTTTCTGTGTGTGCATAAACATAAAGCGGGGTATATTACGATATATATATATGTATGTATGTGTGTGTGTGTGTGTGTGTGTGTGTGTGTGTGTGTGTGTGTGTGTGTGTGTGTGTGTGTGTTTCGTAATGTAACTTGCTTTGCATTTTTTTTACGTTGATCTTTTTCTGTCTGTCCTCAGCCGACTGTGTGTGTTTGTGAGGGCAAGAGTGTCAGTGTGGTTGTGTGTGTGTGTGGTTGTGAGGGCAAGAGTGTCAGTGTGGTTGTGTGGCTGTGTGTGGCTGTGAGGGCAAGAGTGTCAGTGTGGTTGTGTGGCTGTGTGTGGTTGTGAGGGCAAGAGTGTCAGTGTGGTTGTGTGGCTGTGTGTGGCTGTGAGGGCAAGAGTGTCAGTGTGGTTGTGTGGCTGTGTGTGGCTGTGAGGGCAAGAGTGTCAGTGTGGTTGTGTGGCTGTGTGTGGTTGTGAGGGCAAGAGTGTCAGTGTGGTTGTGTGGCTGTGTGTGGCTGTGAGGGCAAGAGTGGCAGTGTGGTTGTGTGGCTGTGTGTGGCTGTGAGGGCAAGAGTGTCAGTGTGGTTGTGTGGCTGTGTGTGGTTGTGAGGGCAAGAGTGTCAGTGTGGTTGTGTGGCTGTGTGTGGCTGTGAGGGCAAGAGTGTCAGTGTGGTTGTGTGGCTGTGTGTGGTTGTGAGGGCAAGAGTGTCAGTGTGGTTGTGTGGCTGTGTGTGGTTGTGAGGGCAAGAGTGTCAGTGTGGTTGTGTGTGTGTGTGGCTGTTGTGTGTGTGTGTGTGTGGCTGTGTGTGTTTGTGAGGGCAAGAGTGTCAGTGTGGTTGTGTGGCTGTGTGTGGCTGTGAGGGCAAGAGTGTCAGTGTGGTTGTGTGGCTGTGTGTGGCTGTGAGGGCAAGAGTGTCAGTGTGGTTGTGTGGCTGTGTGTGGCTGTGAGGGCAAGAGTGTCAGTGTGGTTGTGTGGCTGTGTGTGGTTGTGAGGGAAAGAGTGTCAGTGTGGTTGTGTGGCTGTGTGTGGTTGTGAGGGCAAGAGTGTCAGTGTGGTTGTGTGGCTGTGTGTGGTTGTGAGGGCAAGAGTGTCAGTGTGGTTGTGTGGCTGTGTGTGGTTGTGAGGGCAAGAGTGTCAGTGTGGTTGTGTGGCTGTGTGTGGTTGTGAGGGCAAGAGTGTCAGTGTGGTTGTGTGGCTGTGTGTGGTTGTGAGGGCAAGAGTGTCAGTGTGGTTGTGTGGCTGTGTGTGGCTGTGTGTGGCTGTGTGTGGTTGTGAGGGCAAGAGTGTCAGACGAAACAGATGTCCAGTATTTTGTTTTAGTCAGCAATATTGTTTTTCTCTTCTTCTTCTTCGTCTTCTTCTTCGCTGTTTTTCCTTGACCCGCTTTCCTTCCCCTGTTGTTTGATTCAGGTTTGCCTTTCCTTTGTTGGTGTTGGTGGTGTTGTTGGTGTTGGTGTTGTTGGTGTTGTTGGTGTTGGTGTTGTTGGTGTTGTTGGTGTTGGTGTTGTTGGTGTTGTTGGTGTTGTTGGTGTTGGTGTTGTTGGTGTTGTTGGTGGTGGTGTTGTTGTTGGTGTTGTTGGTGTTGTTGTTGTTGTTTGTCTTGCTTTGCTCACTCTTGAAAACAGCCACAAAATTAAATTGATGTTTTTCCTGTTTTGTTTTGTAGTATGGTTGTTTGCATGTTTGTTTCATGTATGTTGTTTTTTTCTTTTATATTTGTGTTTCTGTGTGTGTGAATGTGCATGTGTGTGCGTACGTGCGTGTGTGTGTGAGTGTATGTGTGTGTGTGTGTGTGTGATAATTTCGAAAGATTGTAATAATGTCTTGTGTTTTTTCAGTTATTTATTTCTTTTCGTGAAAGTGTAGTCGATGATACTGCTTTTTTTCTGATTCGTTAGCAGCCATTGCTCGGGTTCATACGAACATTAATACAGGTCCACACACACACACACACACACACACACACACACACACACACACACACACACACACACACACACACACACACACACACACACACACTTGCACAAACGAGCAACAAACACACACATACACATACACCATTGTATCGTGTAAGAGAAAGTAATCATTGAAAGCGGCCTTTACAAAGTCCGAACACCAGAGGCGCTAACATCACCCGACACACAAACTGAAGGACAGCGAGACAGACAGACGGGTGAACAGGATGATTTTCTTCTCTTTTTTTTTCTTTTTTTTTTTCCATAGAAAGAAAGTCTGACGAGCAAGTTATCGGACTACAACTCGCCCATCGCTTTCAGTATCACTTTTGGCGTTTTCTCTCTCTCTCTCTCTCTCTCTTCTCTCTATCAGTTTTCTCCAGTGAAGCAAAACGTTACCAACTCCTTCCCTCACACTCTAACCGCCCCCCCACCCCACCCCCTCTACCTCCTCCTACCGTCCGTTCCACGTGGCTGCTCAAGCGTGAAACTGACACAGCTCGGTTCCGCCTCATCATGCACACACACTGAGCCGTCAGACTCCCGGAACCTTGTCAGTTACCATTCGATTACTGGTCAGTTTCATTAACTTGTGTCTGTCTCTGTGGTGTGTGTGTGTGTGTGTGTGTGTGTGTGTGTGTGTGTGTGTGTGTGAAGTATCCCTGTCTCATATGTGTCGCTTTGTCTCTGTCTGTCTGTCTGTTTACCTCTCTCTCTTTCGAGTTTGAGAGTTCGGTCTCTCTCTCTCCCTCTCTGTCTTTTCTTCTGTCTCTGATCTCACCTCTCTTCTCTCTCTCTCTCCCTCTCTGTCTCTTTCTTTCTGTACAGCGATTCATTAAAGAAAACCTCTTTCTTTCTCATATCTCTTTCTGTGTGTGTATGTGTGTGTGTGTGTATGTGCGTGCGTGCGTGCGTGGGTGCGTACGTACGTACGTACATGCGTGCGTGTGTGGGTGTGGGTGTGCGTGTTACAAGTGTACATTAAGTCAGGTCCACAGAGATGTTGTGTACACATTCAGACAGACGTTTGAACAGACACTCAGACAAACAGACAGACTGACAGACAGACGGACAGTTTGCATTCATGTTAATTTCAAGCCTTTCGGGCTCTGCACGTTAGTGTAAGCACGCTCCAACCCCCTCTCATGCAATCCAATTTCTCTCCATTAGTTTTCCGAAAAAAAAACAAGGAAGAAGAAGAAAGAAGAAGAAGAAGAAGAAAGACCTGGAGGGAATTCCAAAACAGGGTGAAATAACTTTTCCTTGCTGGAACATGCAGAAATCCTGCCTGTGGCAACACTGTCTTGGGGTCTGCTTCCACGTGTGGTGGTCTTAGCGGACTGCAGTCTCTGTCTTTCTCCCCCCTCCCCTCCCAGCCACCCTCCCTCCACCCCCACCCCCCACCCCCAGTGTTCTTTTGAATTAGCTCTTGGGGAGAGGGGAATATTACAATGAGTTGAGGTGAGAAGTGTGTGTGTGTGTGTGTGTGTGTGTGTGCGCGCGCGTGTGTGTGTGTGTGTGCATGCGTACGTGTGTGCAAGCGTACGTATGTGTATGTATGTGTGTGTATGTGCGTGTGTGTGTGCTTGCGCGCGCACATGTGTGTGTGTGTGTGCGTGCGTGCGCGCGCGCGCGCGCGTGTGTGTGTGTGTGTGCGTGTGCGCGTTTGCGTGTGTATGTATTCACTTGCGCGCGTATAGTTGATCAATGCTTTCACGTAACCGCCGATCCGGTACTTATGATTATGACTGAGGTCTGTGGCGAATTGTCAACTGCCTCAGAATCAGTATCCATTTCAAAGACTACAAAAAAATACACGGGCTTGGGGGGCACCGTGGCTGAGTGGGTCAGGTGTTGGACCTGTGGTCCTGTGTTCACCAGTGATCCAGGTTTGAGACCCCCCCATTACCGCCTGGCTGTTGTGTCCTTGTGGAAGGTATTTTACACCGGGTGTCCTCACCTCACCTGCACACGTGTGAAAGAGTACCTGACTTGACTCGGGCCGGGGAAGGTCAAAACGACAGAAAGTGAGGACTGGGCCCCGCCTGCCTATGCCCAGGTCTGGACACACTGGGTAGAAATGTACCACTGCCCCCATGGCTGCCAAAGGCTGTGGGACCTTTTACCTTTTGTTTTTATCCTTCAAGAAACGGTCACGTTGAAGAACAGTACGACAGAAATAAACGCTGTCCAATTTTGAAGGAACACTCAGGATATGTATCATTTGTCTATTTCCCTCTTTCTGTATACCTTTCTCAAGGCCTGACTAAGCGCGTTGGGTTACGCTGCTGGTCAGGCATCTGCTTGGCAGATGTGGTGTAGCGTTTATGGATTTGTCCGAACGCAGTGACGCCTCCTTGAGCTACTGAAACTAAAACTGTATACCTTTGTTCCTTTGTTTGGCTCGGTGCTAGTTTTCGTTTTGTTGCAGGAATGTCCACGATGTGAATTTCTGTACCTGAGTATAGTATAGACAACGAACCACCAGCCATGAGTCTAAAAAAACACACACACTAAAACATGAATGGGGATTTACTGAGCCGTGTGTGTGTGTTTCAGCACGGGTCATTGACGTCAGGCACGGACGGCTGTGTGTGTTAAAGGCTGTGGGTTGTTGTTGTTGATGGAGCGGACTTCACAGGGACCAGTCCATGAAAACGTGGCCTGGAAGTTGTGGTGCTGCACTGTACAGCACGGCTTTTATCACTGACGTTATGGTCCCGACACATGACGCGACACTGTTTCCCACCTTCTGCGCTGTGACTTTGTTGGCTTTGTCTCTTTCACTTTAAACTCTTTCTTTCTCCCACTTTGTCTGTGTTTCTCTGTCTCTATCCCCCAACTCTCTCTCTCTCTCCCTCTCTCTGTCTCTCCTTTTCTCCGTTCATGTCTGTATATCTGTCTGTCTCTGTCTGTCTGTCTCTGTCTCTCTCTTTCTCTCCCTCTCTCTGTCTCTCCTTTTCTCCGTTCATGTCTGTATATCTGTCTGTCTCTGTCTGTCTGTCTGTCTCTCTCTTTCTCTCCCTCTCTCTGTCTCTCCTTGTCTCTGTTCATATCTATCTGTCTGTCTCTGTTTGTCTCTCGGTCTCTCTCTCTCTCTTCTCTCCCTCTCTGTCTCCTTGTCTGTTCATGTCTGTACATCTGTCTGTCTCTGTCTGTCTGTCTCTCTCTCTCTCGCATCTTTCTCTCTCTCCCTTCGTCGTCATCGCTGAGTCTTCATGATCATCGTCATCCTATGTGCCCCTCATGCAGACATGCTGCAGAACACAGACTTGGCGTTGTGTTGTATCGCCCTGCCTTCACTGACTCTCGTACACCAGTGACAAGAAATATATTTTCGATATCAATCGTCCTTTCGACTTTCCTTGCTAGTGTAAGAAAATTGTTATAAAACAGTTTGATGTTTACTTGTATAAAGTATAAAAACGCAAAGCTTCAACAGTATGTAATTATTATGCAGTTTTTGTTCTGATCAAGTATTTAATCACATTTTGTTGAACGCTCTCCTTCAGAAATAGGGCATCCCCACAGTAAGAAGAGGTTTCAACCATCATTGAATGTAAAAGAAATACCCGTGTAAAATCTCTCTCTCTCTCTCTCTCTCACTCTCTCTCTCTCTCTCTCTCCCACTTCTAACTCACTCTCTCTCTCTCTCTCTCTCTCTCACCCTCTCTCCCACCTCTCACTCACTCTCTCCCTCTCTCCCACCTCTCACTCACTCTCTCTCTCCCTCTCTCCCACCTCTCACTCACTCACTCTCTCTCTCTCTCTCCCTCTCTCTCCCACCTCTCACTCTCTCTCTCTCTCTCTCTCTCTCCCTCTCTCCCACCTCTCACTCACTCTCTCTCTCTAACCCTCTCCCATCTCTGTGTGCCTCTTTTGGATAATGGTCGCAGACATTCCCTCGCCCGATCACACAAACGGACTGTCACGCGTGCATCAGTCAGAAAACAAACGGCGAGTCTTCCTTGGATGGGATAGTCGGGGGGAAAAACACCCCAAAAAACAACAACAACAATAACATTAACAACAAAAACACCTACAAACAAACAAACAAACAAACCAAAACCAAAACAAACCAAAGAAAACGACGTCAACAATGTATCAACGTTTTTGTTTGTTGTGTTTGTTTCTGTTAACGAACAGAATCGGCCATCACTATTCCAAGCAGGCAGGCAGACAGATGGACAGGCAGGCAGACAGGCAGACAAACGGACAGACAAGACAGAGCGCATCTTATGCGAACTCCGCCCCCTCCTGCACCTCCCTCTCGACCCCCACTCCTCACCCTCCATCCAAAGACGTGCACACCTGTATACACCAGTGATGAAGATTGATGTGTCGTTGACGTGTTGCTGTTGCTTCACGTTTGTTTGGCTTTGTGTTTTTGTTCTGCGAAGATCATGTGATGGACACAGGCTCACATGCATGCACGCGTGTAAACACACACACACACACACACACGCACACGCACACGTGCGCGCACGCACACACACACACACACACACACACACACACACACACTCTCAAAGCACGTACGCAAACACACACACACACACACACACACACACACACACACACACACATACACACACACACACAAAGAACAGAGACAGACAGACAGAGAGACAGACAGAGAGGGGAGCGTGGATTGGGAAGTGAGACAAGGAACAAACACATCTTTATATCCGAAGCTGTATATTTTGCGAGCCTTTTTTTAAAGAGTAAACTTGACGCATACACCCGCGTTTATGGGCTGCGCAAACACGGTGTTATGTACTTTAGCAGTTATGGCTTCTGTCGATACCATCCATCATGTGTCACGTGTCATCAATCATCCGTCATTGTGTGCTGTGCAAACCAACCTCAGGCCTGTTGGCTTTGGCAGTTAATGTCTGGGAGCGTGTTTGTGTTTGTTTCGCGTGGTCGCTTGAAAGGTGTATTCTGTGTCACGCGCACGTACGCGCGAACAAGTACACACGCTCTCACACACACACGTACATACGCATACATACAACACGCCGCCACACACATACGCACGCGCGCGCAAGCATATAAACACACACGCACGCGCGCGTGCGCGCACAAACACACACACACTTTAAAGATCAAGAGACAGGGAGACAGACACAGAGACACGGGAAGTTACAGACACACAGAGAATTAGTGAGAAAGTGACAGAGACACAGAGAGAGAGAGAGAGAGAGAGAGAGAGATAGAGAGAGACAGAGACAGAGACAGAGAGAGAGAGACAGAGACAGAGACATACAGACAGACAGAGATAGAGACAGAGACTGAGTCGTAGATGAAGAGAGATGAAGACAAAGAGAGATATAGCATTTCCATTCTCTCTCTCTCTCTCTCTCTCTCTCTCTCTCTCTCTCTCTCTCTCTCAACCTCTCCCCCTTTTCTCTCTCTGTAAACGAACTAGCAATTCAGGAAGTTAGTAACGGGACGGGGCGTTGTTTTCAGTTGACGTCTTTAACTCTCTCCATACGAACGGCGAAAGAGACGACGTTAACAGCGTTTCACCCCAGTTACCATCATCAAATTATTGCAAGCGGTAGGCTCTTATACTGAAGAGGTGAATGTTGACAAAGAATACCACAATCCTGACGACGGAAGCTAAAGGTTGGGTCATTCAGACACTCACTGGACATCCGAGGGGTCTGTGTAGAGGAGAAGAGAGGACTGGCCGTACTGAGTGAGTTAAATTGTTCATACCTTTGTTAGCTGATGAAATGTCTGTAAACACAGCTGAAAGCTTTACATTGAGCAGCAGATTCACACGAGTTAAAAGTTAACATGGTATGACGAAAAGTAACATCATGGTATTTCGTAAGGGTGGTTATTTGTGTAGCAGGGACAGACGGGTGTATGATGGGTGCATTGATGCCAGTTGTCAATGTTTACAGATATTTCGGAATATTTTTCTCCGCACCTTTGATTTTAGTTAGTGCTTGCAATAATCTAGCAAGTCGAAGTCACATGTGTACAATGATACTTCTTTTGATTTGTTTATAAATCTATTTGATGCTCAGGTACAGCCAGATGTGCTGTAAGGTTTTGAAATCTAGGGCCTAGATAGAGCCTCTATTCACTGGAGGTAAGTTCATACTTTTGCTTAGGTGTAGACAGGCAAACTCCTAATGACTAACATGGAGAAACAAATCTAATTAACAGATACCCGATATATTCAGTTCCTGCAGTTGACACAGTGTGTTCGTTACTGGTTAAGATCATTACAAATGGATTACAGCAGAATACTCCAAATAGTGTGTAACATGTCGTATGATTTAGATGCTAGAGGCAGAGTAAATTGGGGAACAAATCATTTACGCCACAGTTTGTTCGGGTGTGGGTTTGGCTTTGTCTGGTTAAACCGAGGTGTGGCAGCATTCAGTCATTTAATTGTGTTTTCCACCAAAGGCTGATTGATTGCAGATGGCTGGTCTGATCATGTCCAAAACCGTCAATGATTCACCGCTGCTTACAGGAATTTCTGCAATGCCCCTTCATAATGGGCCTTGGCTTTGACATATATATGAATAAACCATCTTGAATCTCTCTCCTCTCCGTCTCTCTCCTCCACCCTCTCTCACTCTCTGTCCCTCTTCTGTCTCTCCCCCACCTCTCTCCTCCACGCTCTCTCTCTGTCCCCTATCTCTCTCTCTCTCTCCCTTTCTCACTCCCCTCCCTCTCTCTCTCTGCCCCCTGTCTCTCTCTCTCTCCATCCCTTTCTCACTCCCTCTCTCTCTGTCCCCTATCTCTCTCCCCCACCCCCTTTCTATTTCTTTCTTACCCCTTTCTCATTCCCTCTGCGTCTCCTCTCTCTCCCCCCATCTCTGCTCCATCCTCTCTCTCTCTCTGCCCCCCCCCCCTTTCCCCCGCCCCCATTTCTCTCTTTGCCCCCTGCCTCCTCTCTGTGTTTCTTTCTTCATCAGCCAGCAGTCAGGGCGATCACATTCCTCCCAGCTTGCTCTTCCCGCAGTTCTCGTGTTCTCACTTCCTATTCCTTTGCACTGTGTCTTTCCTTCCGTTCTGTCTCGCTTCCTCTTCCTTTGCACTGTGTCTTTCCTTCCGTTCTGTCTCACTTCCTCTTCCTTTGCACTGTGTCTTTCCTTCCGATCTGTCTCACTTCCTCTTCCTTTGCACTGTGTCTTTCCTTCCGTTCTGTCTTCCTTTGCACTGTGTCTTTCCTTCCGTTCTGTCTTCCTTTGCACTGTGTCTTTCTTTCCGTTCTGTCTTCCTTTGCACTGTGTCTTTCCTTCCGTTCTGTCTTCCTTTGCACTGTGTCTTTCTTTCCGTTCTGTCTCACTTCCTCTTCCTTTGCACTGTGTCTTTCTTTCCGTTCTGTCTTCCTTTGCACTGTGTCTTTCTTTCCGTTCTGTCTCACTTCCTCTTCCTTTGCACTGTGTCTTTCTTTCCGTTCTGTCTCACTTTCTCTTCCTTTGCACTGTGTCTTTCCTTCCGTTCTGTCTCGCTTCCTCTTCCTTTGCACTGTGTCTTTCCTTCCGTTCTGTCTTCCTTTGCACTGTGTCTTTCTTTCCGTTCTGTCTCGCTTCCTCTTCCTTTGCACTGTGTCTTTCCTTCCGTTCTGTCTCGCTTCCTCTTCCTTTGCACTGTGTCTTTCCTTCCGTTCTGTCTTCCTTTGCACTGTGTCTTTCTTTCCGTTCTGTCTCACTTCCTCTTCCTTTGCACTGTGTCTTTCTTTCCGTTCTGTCTCACTTCCCTCTTCCTTTGCACTGTGTCTTTCCTTCCGTTCTGTCTCACTTCCTCTTCCTTTGCACTGTGTCTTTCCTTCTGTTCTGTCTTCCGTTGCACTGTGTCTTTCCTTCCGTTCTGTCTCACTTCCTCTTCCTTTGCACTGTGTCTTTCCTTCCGTTCTGTCTCGCTTCCTCTTCCTTTGCACTGTCTTTCCTTCCGTTCTGTCTCGCTTCCTCTTCCTTTGCACTGTGTCTTTCCTTCCGTTCTGTCTCACTTCCTCTTCCTTTGCACTGTGTCTTTCCTTCCGTTCTGTCTCACTTCCTCTTCCTTTGCACTGTGTCTTTCTTTCCGTTCTGTCTCACTTCCTCTTCCTTTGCACTGTGTCTTTCCTTCCGTTCTGTGTCTCGCTTCCCATTTCCCAACTGTTATTGTTTCGCCATTATGCTGTGTGCTGTGACAAGGCTTTCGTTCCCTTCTCCCCTCCTCTCTATCTGTGTATGTGTGTGTGTGTGTGTGTGTGTGTGTGTGTGTGTGTGTGTGTGTATGTGTGTGTGTGTGTGCGTGTGTGTGTGTGTGTGTGTGTGTGTGTAAATGTGCGTCTGTGTGTGAATATGCGTGTGTGTGTGTGTGTGTGTGTGTGTGTGTGTGTGTGAGGGGCTGGGTGGGTGGGTGTGTCGTCATTTTAAAGAGAGAGAGAGGGGGGGGCGGAGGAGGGGGGGAGATGTGCCTCTGTGTGTGTGTGTGTGTGTGTGTGTGTGTGTGTGTGACGGAGAGAGAGAGAGAGAGAGAGAGAGAGAGAGAGAGAGAGACCAACATCATCACTCATCTCTGACGTCATTAAACGTCACCGTACCTCCACCCTGTGACCAGCTACACAGAGATACAGATAGTCTTCGCTCCCGCTCCACCTTTCAGGGTGGTGATGTGGCGTGAACCTTATCAGCTCTCTCTCTCTCCTCTCTCTCTCTCTGTTTTTGTTCACTCTGTCTCTGTGTGTCCCACCCAGGTCTCCCCCCCCCCCTCTCTCTCTCTACTCCCCCCCCCCACCTCCCCTCTCTCTGTGTCTCTCACGACCCGGAAGTAGACAAGATCAAATGTAGCTGTCAGGGAGTGTGAGGTGTGACTGACCTGTCTCCGGGACCGGTAGGGACGAGGACTGAGAGGGGGGGGGGGGTGAGGGGGGGAGGCCTTCGTTTTGCGCGCATTTACACACACACTGGCATCCGTGTGGGTACTACTGCTAGGCTACTCGCGAACGAACTCACAGACGCACAAATGCACACGCACAAACACACACAAACCAACTCACACACACACGCACACATACACTCGCACGCACACACACACACACACACACACTTAGACACTTGCATGCGCACGCATTTAATCATACACACACCCATACAACCACATAGAAATAAATCAACGAATAAAGAAAATAAAGGAAAGGTACAAAAATGCAACCTAATCAAAGATACATGCACACACAGTCGCAGACAGACAGCGTGACAGACAAAGACACAGAGACACAGTCCAACAGACAGACAGACAGACAGACGGACGGACACACACACACACACACACACACGCACGCACGCACGCACGCATGCACACACAGGTACAAGCATGGTGTTAGTAAAATGCGTAGGAAAAAAAAGAACAAAATGAAAGAAACAAACACACACAACACACACCGCACCACAGACCAGAATAGGGGATGGAGGGTGAGGGAGGTTCTCAGTCAACCGTACACATGTGACAAACTTAAAATGAACGATTTACATAACGCATTATGGCATAAGTTGGGAAAGGCAATGGGTTTTTTTAAGGTGATTGGGCAATGGTGTTGTTTAATTGTTTCTGGGAGTGACATCCTCAGAGAGAGAGAGAGAGAGAGAAGGAGAGAGAGAATGAAGACATACAGCAACAATTTCCGTGTCGCTCATGATAGCCGATGGCGCCACAGGGAAAGGAAGTGGTCGATCGAGAAAGGGACTGTGTGAGAATAGGACCGTGTGAGAATGGGACCGTGTGAGAATGGGTGCCAAATGGGAAACAGTACAGGCCGCAGGGGTGACGGAGCAAGGTACCGTCCGACACTCTTTGTCACTGTCTGTCAGCAGAGGGAGTGGGAGAAAGAGAGGGTGGGGGAGAGAGGGTGGGAGGAGATAGATAGAGAGAGTGGGGTCCGTGTGATGGAAAGAGAAAGGGGGAAGAGAGAGAGAGGTGGGAGGGAAACAGAGAGGGGGAAGAGAGAGAGCAGGCCTGACGAAGGAGTAATACCAATATCCTCTTCAGTACACACACACACACACACACACACACACACACACACACACACACACACACAAACAAACAAACAAACAAACAAACGCACAGGGGCATTTGCATGAACACACACACACACACACATACACACACACACGCACACTCACACAGAAAAGAGGGAGGCGAGTAGGAAAAGAGAAGAGAGAGAGAGTGGGAGAGTATGAGAAGAAAGGGGTGAAGGATAGAGGAAGAAAGGACGAGAGAGACGGAGTGAGAGAGAAAGAGCAAGAGAGAGTGAAAGAAATAAAGAAAGAAATGGAAGGAGAGAGAGGGGGGGGGGGAGGGGGCGCGGGGGGGGGGGGGGGAGAAAGAAAGAGAAAAGAACAGGAAAAAAAACAATGAAAGATCAGGAACAAGATGAACGTGGAAAAGAGGAAGCAAACCAAGACGTATAACGACAATTTCCGTTCCGCCAGCGTCAGGGGAGGGAACCACCGGAAGCGGAAGTGACGGAGCGAGACGGGAGATGTGCGATAAACAGTGTTCTGCGAAAATGACCGCCTCAATAGGCATGTAACATATCGTAAGGAACAGGTCAATTGTCCCTTTGTGGAAGCAGTATTGCTGGTTGGTTCTATGAATACATAGAAAGAAACATTAGAAGTATTGTTGGTGGGTTCTATGGGCACATTGTAAGAAACATTAGAAGCATTGCTGGCTGGTTCTATGAACACATTGTAAGAAACATTAGAAGTATTGCTGATTGGTTCTATGAACACATTGTAAGAAACATTAGTAATGCTGGTTGGTTCTATGGACACATTGTAAGAAACATTAGAAGTATTGTTGGTGGGTTCTATGGACACACTGTAAGAAACATTAGAAGTATTGCTGGTGGGTTCTATGGACACACTGTAAAAAAACATTAGAAGTATTGCTGATTGGTTCTATGAACATATTGTTAAGAAACATTAGTATTGTTGGTTGGTTCTATGGACACACTGTAAGAAACATTAGAAGTATTGTTGGTGGGTTCTATCAATACATTGTAAGAAACATTAGAAGCATCGTTGGTGGATCCTATGAAGACGTTGTAAGAAACATTAGAAGTATTGTTGGTGGGTTCTATGGACACACTGTAAGAAACATTAGAAGTATTGTTGGTGGGTTCTATGGACACACTGTAAGAAACATTAGAAGTATTGCTGATTGGTTCTATGAACATATTGTTAAGAAACATTAGTACTGCTGGTAGGTTCTATGGACACACTGTAAGAAACATTAGAAGTATTGCTGGTTGGTTCTATGGACACACTGTAAGAAACATTAGAAGTATTGTTGGTGGGTTCTATGGACACATTGTAAGAAACATTAGAAGTATTGCTGGTTGGTTCTATGAACACATTGTAAGAAACATTAGTATTGCTGGTTGGTTCTATGGACACATTGTAAGAAACATTAGAAGTATTGCTGGTTGGTTCTATGAACACATTGTAAGAAACATTAGAAGTATTGCTGGCTGGTTCTATGAACACATGGAAAGACACACAACCAGTATTGCTGGTTGGTTCCATGAACACATTGAAAGACACATGAGAAGTATTGCTGGTTAGCTCAAACAGACATTGCATTTTAGATTTGGAAGTTTTATAAAAGTGTTCTATGTGACGTTTATTTAGCTGATGACGTGTGTACATGGAACGGAATTGCGCAACAGTTCCAAACGCGCTTGGGAATGTCTAGAATTTCCAGGTTCTTCTTCTTCTTCTTTTTTTTCTTTTTTTTTTTTCTTTTTTTTTTAAGTGACGTTTCGTGTAGGTGGTGACGTATGGTAGAAAATGAAAGTAGTCAATAGTTCCAGAAGCTTTTAGAAAGTTTTAGTGATTACATCATTTCTTGTTATCTACTCATATAAAGTTTTGAAGACGCATGTTTAGAAAACTGAAGTATGTAATAGTTCCAGAAACTTTCAGAAAGCTCCAGAAAGGATATAACTTCTTTTATCTACGTCTTCATCAATCTTTAGGATATGCTATGCATTATGATTGCCAGAACGTTTGGTTTCATTCAATACAGGAAGGATGGTTTCGTCCGCTACAAGAAAGAGCGTTTCATTCTATACAAGAAAGAGACTTGTTTGGGGGGGTCTTATATGGGGAGGAAATGAATTCAAACTTCAGTGGAGCTGAAAGTCGTGACTCCCGTTTTGCGACCATTTCTTTTGATAGCAGTGCAAAGATTGAAACTGTCAAACCGCTGGAAGTACAGACTTCCATTTTCTTTTTCAACCCACCACGGTGTGATGTTCACCCTGAATCAGCTCGTTAAAAAGACTTCAGATTTCTTACCACAGCTGGCTTTTCATTAGTCTGAATTGTTTGATGTTCATGTTCTGACACACACCCGGAGAAGGCTGTCAGTGCCTAACCAGCGAATTAGGTTTCTTTTTTTTTTTCTTTTTGAGATTGGGTTTAGAGTGTATGGGTCAACTCGCACGCTTTGACACCTCCCTGAAACCGAAACTGCAACTTCCATCAACGCTAAGTATTTCTGGTCAGAGTAAAGTTTGTGCATACACAAGATTCTTTTACCTTTCACACAGACACACACACACACACACACACACACGAAGTTCAGACTCCTGATCGACTTTCCCTATGGAATATATTATGGACATTACCGTTCGGATTGGCCCAAACACCAAAATCACAGTGGTTATAGTCTTTAAATCCAGTTGTTGTTTTTTAAGTATGTTGTTTCAGACAATCCTATGCTAGATACAGTATGTTCTTTCAGAGAAGCCCACGTTCGATACAGTATGTTATTTCGAAGAAGCCTATGTTAAATGCAATATGTTGTTTCAGAGAGGCCAATGCTGTATACAGGATTTTTGTTTCACAGAAGTAATGTTAGATACCTCTGTGAAAGTCCTTTTATCGTCTGTTTTATTAGTTGACACAAAAGAGTTCCATATTCAAAACTGTTATTTTTGTCTGCAAACACCTGTAATACATGTCTTCCCTGCTTTTCGCTCCTTCCTTAGCTTCTTCCGCCATCATTGTGGCGGGTGGTTTGGCTTTGGGTTTTTGTTGTTTTGGGAGGAAGCTTTTTAAAAAAATTCTTTTACTCCAGAATTTCCCCTCCTTTAAAAAAAAATTATTTACATTTTTTTTTATCTTCTCTAAGTTATCCATCGCTTTTTCCTTCTTTCGTTCTTTCGTGACGCTTTTTTCTCTGCCCACCCACTGTCATTCCATGATTTTTTGTTTGGCAAAAATAGTTGCCATCACCCCGCCCCCTTTCAGGGAGAGGAAATTGGAGATCTATTTCAAGACCTGGTCTCTTTCTTCTCTCGGAAACCGCCATGTAAGCACCCACGTTAGTTTTTATTCAGGCCTGTGGTTTTTGTTTGTTTGTTTGTATGTATGTTCGCCTGTACGTTTATCTGATTGGCTGTTTGGAAGCTTGATCACTTTTTGCTTGTTTGTTTGTTTGTTTGTCTGCTCGCCTGCATGTGTATTTGGTTAGTTGCTTGCTTATTCGCTCGAAAAAGCAACAGGGCAGAGCACTCTGTGACTTCACCCCAAAGACAAATTTAGAATGGTTCACACAGTGCCCAGTTGTCTTCAAGGTATTTGAAGAACGGGGGTGTGAAAAAGCTTGGAAAACTCATAACGAATATTCTTTTTCTTTTTATGTGCTAGATTGATTGCTAAGATGTTGTCTGTTTTTTTAAATCACCAAAAGAATTTGGTTAGTTGATTAGATATTTTGCATATTTCAAGAAAGTTGCTACCGTCTTTCCTCAATGCCCAAAATGTAAAATGATTAATTTTTCTTGAGTTTTGATTATTTGCTTGAAAATTTTGTTTTACTTCAGCGTTCTGTATTTTATGTCTGAGATGTATGCATGTATTGATGTATGTTTTGGCTGTATTTGATTATTCAATCTCGATAATTTCAAGATAAGGTACGTATCCTATTTTATTATCTCTCGATTTCTGTTAGTATTATCATCGTTCCTTAAGTTGTGCTTGTTTGTTGATCTATTTCAAAGTGGGTAGCTCTGTTTACACAATTGACACGGGCCACTCGGCGCAGCGTGTACTATATGAGCTCAAGCTGTGTTTAGCATGCATTTATGAATCACTGTCATAGGAACGTGTGCACACGATCAAATTTTGTGTTCCTGTGTGGATGATATGCCCATGTTTTTCTTTCCATCATATTTCACGCCTTTCCAAACCTGGCTAAAAGCCTTTCTCTAGGTACGCCAAGAATATAATGCGCAATATTTCAAAACGAGACAAGGCAAGACATGTTTGTCTCGGGAAGCCCCGCTGGAGTATATGAACGTATCGTCCCATGCGGAAAGACAGGTGTCAGTTCGCACCATTGAAAGCAAGCTGAGGAAGACTTGAAACAACAACATAAGTCCACTGAAAATATGACCCCACCCCCACCCCCCACGTCCCCTCCCCTTCACTGTCCTCCCATCAACGACCATCACTACCTAGCTTGTTCCCTTACACACACACACACACACACACACACACACACACACACACACACACACACACACACACACACATTCTTAACATACAACAAAGAGATCAGTCCAAGAGTCCATTAACGTCTGCTGTCGGATAAAACGAATCTGCTAGCAAGAAAGGAAAAGTCCAGATTTTGTTGTTGTTGTTGTTGTTTTGGGTAGCCCATGTGTGTCTTTTGCCTTTTCCATTGACTTGTGACATTGGCTGGCACCGTTAAGTTTTTTAATCGATTTGGAATCGTCAGTTTTAATCAGTCTCCCTCCCTCCCCCTCCCCGCCCTCTCTGTCTGTTTTGTTGTTGTTGTTGTTGAAAAAATAAACACTGGGTGGACAGCGTGAACAGCACTTCGACGGGGATGCAGTGATGTCTTGTGCTGTCCATGAGAGAGAGGGACAGAGACTGAGAGAGACAGCGAGACACAGAGAGACAGAGACAGAGAAGGAGAGAGACAGTGACAGCGAGAGAGAGACAGAGAGAGAGACAGAGACAGAGAACTCGAACTCGAACTGGAACATTTTAATGACTAGGTCATTTGCCCGTGTCAAGGGGGTGGGGTTGGGGGATCGGGAGGTAGGGAGTACAAGGACAATTATACAGGCAGTCTGAAACGAGACAGAGACAGAGAGAGAGAAAGAGACAGAGACACAGAGTCAGAGAGTGAGACAGAGAGAGAGACAGAGAGACAGAGACAGAGGAGGGTAAGGGGTGTAGGGTAGCGATGGAGGCTGGGAAAAGACCAGACACACAGAGCCCGAGAGAGAATGGACACACACACACACACACACACACACACACACACACACACACACACTCACACACTCTCTCTCTCTCTCTCAGTGGACAGGCTCACGTCAAACTGTCAACAGATAACAGAGTGAATACCAGCTGGAGCTATGGACAGGAATGAAATCAACAACTGGGTGCTAAAAATCAATATTAAAAACTAAACAGGTGCAGGGAAACGGGGCACGTTAATAAGGGTCAGAACATGGAAAGTGGAAAGAAAGAAAGAAAAAGAGGTCTATCCTGACCGAAAAAATGGACTTTCATTTCTTTTTATTATCGTGGAATTTGGTGAGTTTCTTGTTCAAATACAGAGAAATACAGACAGAAAGAAGGGAACGAAAAAAAAACGAACAACAAAAAACAACCCCCACCCCCCCACCCCCGAAAAACAAAACAAAACAAACAAAACAGAACCAGTAATACGCAACTTGTCACAGGAAAATTGACATGGTGATGATGTTGTGGAGAAAATATAACCTTCATTGCAAAGGGGGAAAAAACAAAAACAAAACAAACAAAAACAAGCAAAACAAAACAAAGAAACAGCTCAACAACTGCCGCACCCCCCCCCCCCCCCCCGAAAAATAGCAACAACAAAAAAACCCCTTCCCTCCTCAAAATGAGAGTGAATTGTTGTGGACAGGAACTGGGTTGCTTGGACAGGGGAAGATGAAACTACATACCTCACAATGCGCGCTCACGACGTGTGATCAGCGCGATGGGCTTTATTCCCAGGTCAGGCATCAGTTCGCTTTTTTTCCCCACAGATGTGGTATGATGTATATGAATCGCTCTGCACGCCCCGACACCTCCTTGAAACTGAAGCTGACACTGGGGAATGAGACGAGGTAAGGTTACAGCAACTTCAAAATAACACACACACACACACACACACACACACACACACACACGCACGCACGCACACACGCACACAAACACACACACACACGCGCGCGCACACGGACACGCACACACACACACACGCACACACACACACACACACACACACACACACACACACACACACACACACACACACACACACACACACACACACAAACATACACACACACACACACATACACACACACACACACACACACACGTCAGATCCCCGATCTCCGTGCCCCTGGTGGGTGAAGGTGGGGGCCGGGGGTGGGGTGGGGGAGGGGGGTTCCCGATCTCTCGGGTCAGCATACGTGTAAAATTGCTAGTGCTTTGACACCCCCTCCATGCGTATATTCGTAACATGCGCAAATTGAAGTAGGATTCTTGGCCACGACATAGTCATTAAATAACCTGCACTGATGTTGGCCGTTATATTAAAAAAAAATAAAAAAATAAACAAAAATAAAAAATTACAAAATAAATAAATAAATAAATAAATATATATATATATATATAAAGATAAAGAAACATAATAGAAAAAAAAATAAAGAATGGATTTTTCTGCACTGAAAGTTTGGGAAATGAGGATTGAGTAAGAGATAGAGAGAAAGGGTGTTGGGGGGCGGGGGGGGGGGAGAAAGATGGAAGAGAAGCTACTTTCCCCGAAGTTGGGCAATGTACTGTGTGGTTCCCTGACAGAGCCAATCAGTCTGTGAAGCCATCCACCGAGAGACGGCTGTCAGCCCGAATCATCAGCGCGGGAAAAGAAGGTAAACTGCGGATTTTTCCTCCGCTGGGGGTTCCATTGTGCTGGGGGCGGGGACTCACGCTCGTTAACACTTTGTATTGATCTTGTGTTTTTGTTCTCCTTTCCATCTGTCTTAATATATGTGAAATAAGATGAAAAACAAAAAAAGAGAGGAGAGGAAGAGATGGAGGGTGAGGAGGGTGAGGAGGAGAAGGAAGGATAAGAAAAAGAGGAGCAGCTGTGTTCTTTCAGAAAATGTATCTTTTATTATGCACGAGATAGTTACATGGAAAAAGAGAGAGAAAGCTGGTCACACACACACACACACACACACACACACACACACACACACACACATATATATATATAGAGAGAGAGAGAGATGATGGGTGGGTGGGAGAGGATGGAGAGACAGTTACAGAGGGAGTGAGAGAGAGACAGAGACAGAGAGAGACAGACAGACAGACAAACAGACAGAGAGTGACAGACAGACAGAGACAGAGTGAGTCAGAAAGAGCGAGCGAGAGAGAGAGAGAGAGAGAAGCAGACAGACAGACAGACAGACAGAGACAGAGTCAGAGTGAGATTCAGTCAATGCAGCCAGTATGTTAACCTTCTGGTCTGTGACGGGCAGAGATATGACTGACCACGCTCAGTCATTCTTTTCTTCATAATCACCATGAGTAGCGGCAACAGCAGTCGTAGCATTAGTCATCGAAAGCAGCAATGTTATGTTATGTTATGTTATGTTATGTTATGTTATGTTATGGTACAGGGACAGAGAATCATGGTAAGTAGTAGCAGCAGCAGCAATACTGAAATGAGTTACACTTAAATGATAATCACCATCACAAATAACGTCATAACTTTAACTCTTTCCATACGAACGGCGAAAGAGACGACGTCAACAGCGTTTCATCCCAATTGCCATCATCAAAATATTGCAAGCGGAAGGCTCTTATACTGAAGAGGTGAATGTTGACAAAGAATACCACAATTCTGACGACGGAAGCTAAAGGTTGGGTCATTCAGACACCCACTGGACATCCGAGGGGTCTGTGTAGTGGAGAAGAGAGGACTGGCCGTACTGAGTGAGTTAATCATCAAAAAAAGTAGCAGAAGCACTTGTAGTGGCATTAGTTATACTTTAATGATAACCATCATCTTAATCATCGTTTCCATCACCATCTTCAACAGTGGGAGAACTGACAAAACGACCAAGGCAAATTTCATGTATGAAAAGAGGGGGGTTGTGGAGAGGAGGAGGGAGGGGGATATGCCAAACAACAACAACAAAAACAACAGCAGCAAAATATCTTTCTCTCGTTTCTCCTTATCTCCTACCTATCCACACGCACCCCACCCCCACCCCCACTGCCCCCCAAAACACCACCATCACCAAACAGCAACAACAACAACAAAAACCCAGCACCCGGCCTCCACCCTTCCCACCCCACCCCTATCCACTTTCTCTTTCTTCAAAAACAGTTCTACCGACCCCACTCCATTCCTGCTCTCCGTCTTCAAACACTCTTCTGGCTTCTGGCCACAGATGGTTGATTCATTTTAAGTCAAGGCCCCACATGAAGGAGAGTGTGAACAAAGACAATGATTGTAATATCATTTATATAAAAAAAAAAACACCCTAAAACGATGCAAATGTAGAAATATCAGGTTAGTCATGTTCATTAAGAAGTAATAATTTCCCAATATCTTAAAAGGCTTTGTTGAAAAACAGTTTTCGGACAACAGAGAAAGAGAGAGACACAGAGACAGAGACAGAGAGAGACACAGAGACAGAGACAGAGAGAGACACAGAGACAGAGACAGAGAGAGACACAGAGACAGAGACAGAGAGAGACACAGAATAAGAGATTACGGCGAGATGGGCTCGCACGCACGTCACATGATTCGTGTTGGTGTCTGCACTGGAAAAACTCATGTCGAAATTGTCAGCACGTTAATTCACGGGGTTCATAAACCAGGGAGTGGGAGTGAGTGTGGGGAAGTGGGGTGGGGGTGGGGGCGACAAGAGAGAATGGAGAGAAAGAAAGAGAGAGGCTTCTCTCTCTCTCTTTCTCTCTCAAGGTGTATCAAGTACTGGTTAAGGTTGCTGAATATGAATGTGCAACGATTACCCAGACAGGCATATTTGATGTTGTTTAACTTAGACGAAAGGGGAAAAAAATGCTGGGTGTCTTTAGTAAAAAATACTTTATTTAGACTTGGGTTTGGATATGTCTGGTTGCAACAAGGCGTTGGTTGTGAGCAAACATTTTTGTCATTATTTAAGCAAAGAATGAAAGATATATTTATGCAGGAATGGGACGAGTCAGTAATGTCTAAAGATACATATCATAACTACAGACTGTTTAAAACTGGTTTTCAGTGTGAGCAATATTTTGAATGTGGATAAAAAGTGTTTTAGGGACTGTTTAGTAAAATTACGGCTTGGTTTGCTCCCAATAAATGGATCATTTTTTAGAAGAACATTCAAATGTAATTCAAATTACGCATGTAAACGTTGTAATGTAATCGAAGATGAAAACCATTTTATAAACAATTGTGTCCTTTACAATGACCTGCGTCAAAAACATCTGAACTCTGAAGGTCAATCGTATGTTCACTTGATGAAGAATGGTTCTGTTTACAGTATTCGTAAACTATGCGTTTATATATTTAATGCCCTGAAGATACGACAGGAATTCTGTGACAACAATGATGAAAGTTAGAATTAATTTACAATGCACGAGAAGCACTTTTGTTCTACAGGTTAAGTTAGTACGTATTTTACATTTTGTTGTGGTTGAGTGATCACCATATTGTGTACTTTTGACCTCTTTCTAGGGGCCGGAGGCCTGGAGATTAAAGTTTTGTTCTTGTTCTTGTTCTTCTTTCTCTCTCTCTCTCTCTCTCATATAAAAATATTATTATGATGACTGCTCTTTACACCGACAGACACGTCGTCTGCTGTCTGACCAAAACAAGGTACAGTGACACACCGTCTATCAATACACAACATTCAAAATTTTAAATCTTCGATCTTGACGACGCGTGGTCACCTTGACCCTTTACACGTTCTGCATTGAGCAGGGCGGATAAACAAAGATTTGACAGAGGAGACAAAACTGAAGAAAAACAACAACAAAACAATTGAAAACAAAGAAAGAAAGAAGGAAAGAAAAAGAAAAGAACTATTTTTTTTGTGGTGTGTGGCTTGATAAATTTACGCACGTTTTGGTCTAGTTTGTTTACGTATACGTCCATTTCGCCAGGGAAGGAGCGCCATACAACAGATTTTCAACCTACGGATTCTATGTGAGAAACATATCTCCAACACTTGAGGAAATTCTATCACGTTTTTATCGACTTAGAAAAAGCGTTCGACAGAGTCTGGCATGAGGAACTTTGAGCCACGACGAGAAAGTTCAATGTAGGCCAGAAGTTGATCAACACCATCCAACAGCTATGTGCCAGGGCAACCAGCACCGTACTAGTCCAGGGAACTATAGGGAAATTGTTCCACACTTCAGTCGGGGTCCGTCAGGGGTGCTTACTCTCGCCTACCCTATTTAACATCTTCCTGGAGGAAACAATCAATGAAGCCCTTAAAGATCATCTGGCACTATAAACATTGGAGGAAGGATGATAACCAACCCAGCTCAGGTTTGCAGATGACAGTGACGGCCTGACAGGGGGAGAAGAAGAACTTGCCACCATGGTAAAAAAACAACAAAAAAACCCAACGAAACTTGATGAGGCCTCAACAAAATATGGAATGGAGATAAGTGCTGAGAAAACCATGCTGATGTCCATTAGCAACAACACCATTCCAGAGGACCTAAAGATTCACGGACAGAAACTTGAGACTGTCCAGCATTTCAAATATCTGGGTGCCATAATCAGTGACGATGGCTCCAAACCAGAGATTCTTGCAAGAGCTGCTCAAACATCTGTGACACTGGCAAGAATGAAGCCCATATGGAAAGACAGTAGAATCACCAACAGTCATGAGATCGGACTCATGCGTGCATTGGTACTTTCCATATTTTTGTACGCTTGCGAGACATGGACTGTCAAGGCAGAACTGGAAAAGAAAGTCCAAACTGTGGAAATGATATGCTGTTCGAAAGATCTTGGGCATCTCGTTCCTCGAACACATTACCAACGATTAAGTGCGCCAACACATTGGGCCACACGCCACAACCCACTGACCATCCTGAAAAAAAACGGAAACTGAAATGGTATGGTCACACCACAAGATCAAACGGCCTTGCCAAAGTCATCCCCCAAGGAACGGTAGAAGGGAAGAGAAGGAGAGGCAGACAAAGGAAGAAATGGTCTGACAACATTGAAGAGTGGACAGGGCTGACATTTGCCGAGACACAGTCACTTACACATGATCGTCCAGAATGGAGAAGGCCAGTGCAGGAGTCAGCATCACGGTACCCCGACGGTTCCCCATGGAGCTAAGGGACCAAGGCCAGGCCATTTAAAAATCGGCCTTTGTACATTCTTTTAGTATGATTATGTATCAATGTGGTCCACAATCACCAACGGAATGAATTCTTGTGATACTACGACACAAATTGTGAACCAAAAATGGAATCACACACACATACACACACACACACACACAAGCGCGCGCGCGCGCACACACACACACACACACACACACACACACACACACACATATATATATATATATATATATATACATTGAGAGAGAGAGAGAGAGAGAGAGAGAGAGAGAGAGAGATTTCTCCCTCATGAAGGCGAACCAAGCCATTCTCTGGCCCCCAGTAGACCAACACACTCCGTCAGTCTATAAATCCACAAAATTGAATGGCCAGCCGTCACTTAATTTATCACCTCGGAAAAGTATGATTATTTAAGAGATGTCTTTTCTTTTCTTTTTAGAACGTGGAGGTGGATGTATATTTCTTTTACGACTCACGCTTGCAACATTTTGCATCGATTGTTTAGTGCTTTTGTTTTCATTTCCATCTTTCTTGTTGTTTTGTTGTGTCGTTGTTTTAAAGAAGAAGAAAATGATGATGTTGATGAAGATGATGATGAAAAAAAGCGTCTTGGTGTTTGAAGACTTTTGAGAAAAAGAAAATGTGGGTGTACGGGGAGGGGGTCTGGAGTTTCTCCCCTCCCCCGTCCCCTCACCGCTTCTCCCGTCTCCACGCCCCTCCTCCCACGTCTCCGCCCCCCTTCCCCTGTCCCCTCCACGCCATCTCTCCCGTCCCCTCACGCTTCCTCACCGTCCCCTCCAGCCTCCTCCCGGCCCCTCCTCCCCCGTCTCCGCCCCTCCTCCCCTATCCCCTCCACGCCTCCTCCCCCCGTTCTCCAAGCTCCTCCCCTCTCCCCCGTCTCTCCACGGCCCCTCTCCCCCGTCCTCCCCCCGTCTCACGCCTCTCCAGTCCCCCACGCCCCTCCTCCCCCCCCGCCCCCTATCCCCCGTCCCCTCCACACCCCTTCCTGTCTCCGTCCTCTCCCCCTCGTCCCGCCACGCCCCTCCTCCCCCCGTCCCCTCCCCCGCTTCTCCCGTCCTCCACACTCACCTCCCCCTGTCCTCCGCCCTCCTCCCCCCCCCCCGTCCCTCCACGCCTTCCTCCCGTCCTCCACGCCCACCTCCCCCCGGCCCTCACCCCGTCCTCCCACGCCCTCCTCCTATCCCTCCACGCCCACCTCCCACGTTCCTTCACGCCTCCTCCCCTCCCTCCACCCGTCCCTCCTCGCCTCCTCCCGGCCCTCTCCCCCCGTCCCTCCACGCCCCTCCCTTTTTTTTCCCCAGTCCTCCACGCCCTCCTCGCCCTCCTCCCCCGACCCACCATGCCCTCCTCCCCTGTCACTCCCCCGTCCCTCCTCCCCCGTCCCTCCACGCCCTCCTCCCCCGTCCCTCCACGCCCTCCTCCCCCGTCCCTCCACACTCCACCTCCCCCCCCACACACACACACACGTCCCCACAAAGAAATACATACACATTTTTACAGCTTTTTCCACATTTCTTCCCCTCCACTCCTCTGTGTGACTGACGGAGTGAACGTCCACGCATTGCTGTGGCAACTACTCATTCCGTCTTGAGAGGAAAAATTGTTGTTACTGCCAATTTTGCAACCAACCAGCCTTTCGGATGGATCAGTTAGTAAACTGTGGTGTGCCATGAGCATCATGAATATAGCGCACTCTTAAAGAGTAAACAGCACGAAGAATAAGAAATCGATTTCCAGATAATTTCTAGAAAATAATCCACTTTCATCGTGAAAACACAACAACAACAACAACAAAACACTTAGACGCCCCATACCACCATCACCCCCCCACCCCCACCCCTCCAAAACAACAACAACAAAAACCGATGGCACAAACACACACACACACACACACACACACACACACACACACACACACACACACACACACACACACACAAACACACACACACACACAAACACACGCACACACACACAACACACACACACACAAACACACACACACACACACACACACAAACACACACACACACACAAACACACACACACACACACACACACACACACACACACACACACACACACACACACACACACACACACACACACACACACACACACACACACACACAAACACACACACACACACACAAACAAACACACACACACACACAAAACCACACACACACACAAACACACACACACACACACACACACACACACACACACACACACACACACACACACACACACACACACACACACACACACACACACACACACACACACACATTACATTTTGTATCACACTTTCTAACCGCGAAGAACGACTGCGTGCAAAGACGACAATCAAAAATTGCCAACAGTTTAGTTTAAACAAACAAACAAAATAACGCACTTGTCAAATGGAGTGTTGATAGTAATGTAAAAAATGAAAGGAAGAATAAAAGAAAGATGGGAAAAAGGGGATGGAAGGAGGGAGGGAAGAAGACAAGAACCATAAAAAGGAAGAAAAAGACAAGAAACTAAAGTAAGAAGGTGGAAACAAAGCAAACAAACAAAAATATAAGTAACAAAATCAAATTAGAATAATTCAAATCAAATCAAATCAAGCACGTGTTCAATGTTGCCCAGCCGATCCCGAAAACACGTTCAAAACGGAAATATTTACGATGAAATAAAAGAAATATTTCTTCAAAACAACGACAACAACAACACAAATCATTCCCGCTCTTCCCAACTCTCCGAAGAAAAACATTGCCTGTTGACATTCCAGGGCCAGAACCCAAAGCACATTTATTTTCCGCCCCCCCCCCCCCCCCCCCCCCCCCCCCCCCCCCCCTTGGGCTAAAACAGGACAAACAAAAACCAAGACAACGCTCATGCACGGACAACAAATTACATTATGACTCATTGCAACAAATGCTAAAACTGGAATTCGAAAAACAAACAAATAAACAACCCCCCTCCGGCCCCCAACACTACAATAACGTATACATGTATGTATCAGCTCATTCGCTTATATGGTACATATCACCTCTACTGTCAGGTCAGGTCATTAGATCTGCTACTGGTAACCTGTAATCCAGTACAACCTGTTCAGGGCCGGGTTGCCGGCGACTAAACCGGCACTCCCACCGCTCCCTTCTGGGACTGGTGAGGCGGGTGGCTAGACACCCTTATGGAATTAAAAACGAGATCCATAAAAGGGCGTCGGCTCAGGAGAGCCACCGACGGCCATCTAGTTCCACCGTGCTGTGTGCATGCCACACGCAGTTGGCCCCTGGGGTGTGTCTACCCGTGCATGTGAAGTCTGGATCAGGCAGAATCTGCGGAAGAAACCTATCGGTTCAACGGAGAGGAAGGCGGTTACAGCAACGCACTGTGGAGTGCAGAGAGCAAGATGAGACACCGAAAGGATATCTTGGTCATCCACTGCATCCGTGCTCATCCTCCAGTCGTCTCGACTTAGTCTTGCCACTGGAAATTGGTGGACCCGGACGAGAGAGTGAGGTCGACGTTGCACAACTCCTCTTCACTTTAAACAAACTCATCGCGCAAGTCATCAGTCATCCTTAATGACCTTTCATCCTTCATCATTTCATCACCCCCAAGTCCTGTGGCGACAGGCGAGCGACGAAACGATAGGTGTGGGTACTCTGGCAGTCGCAGCCGCAGACCTGCACGCAGGCGGCTCAGGCCATAGGGTCGTTCTTCATCGACAGGAGCAGCGATGGAGCTCGGCAGCCGTCTAAACGTCTGAGCAGCCCTCTTTAGGAATGCACTGCTCAACTCCCTGGCATGAGGAAGGGGCTAGAAAAGGTGCCCTAAAAATTGCCTGCTCCATATCACCCTGGCCAGCATACCGCGGCTGGCGGGGACCCTACATCAGCGGTCGAAACAAAGAGAAAGAACAGAAAAAAAACAAGGATCGTTCCTATCACCATTGGTGCTTGAAACATACGGACTCTCCTGGATAGAGATGACGCGGACAGACCCCAAAGGAGAACGGCACTTGTTCCATCCGAACTCGCCAGATACAACATCGACATCGCAGCCTTGAGTGAGACTCAGCTTGCAGGCGAAGGCGAGCTCTATGAACGGGGATCTGGTTACACCTTCTTCTGGAGTGGACGAGGAAGCGAAGAGCGACGCGAGGCTGGCGTTGGTTTTGCAGTAAAAACAGCACTTGTCAGCAAGCTAGCTGGAATCCCAAATGGAGTCAAAGATAGGCTTATGACCATGAAACTCCCACTGGCATCTGGCCAGAAGCACCTCACCGTTGTCAGTGCCTACGCCCCAACCATGACCAACCCGGATGAAACTTGTCGACGCTGAGTTGCATGTCAGCTTCAGATCCAGCGTTGAGGGCACAATCATCAGCAAACAAAAAGTCTCTGATGATGTCTGTCATGACCTTGGTTTTTGCTTGAAGCCTTCTGAGGTTAAACAGCTTGCCATCTGTTCGGTACTTTAGGCCGATTCCAACATCGCCATCTCTGAAGGCATCAGTAAGCATTGCAGAGAACATGAGGCTGAACAGCGTTGGCGCCAGGACGCAGCCTTGCTTGACACCATTTGTGACTGGAAAAGGAGCAGATGTTTCGCCATCGTCCTGGACTCGAGCCTGCATGCCTTCATGGAATTGGCTGACAAAGGAGATAAATTTCCGAGGGCATCCGTACTTAGCCATGATCTTCCACAGACCCTCTCTACTCACGAGATGTTGACTGTGATGTTGGGTTCAACGTGGGGTTTCCCTGGGGCTGGCTGATAGAGAACTTCAGTTTTCCTCGTGCTGATGGTAAGGCCGAAGTTCCTGCTGGTATGATTGTGCCGTTATCTTTTGACGCAACCAACTCGCCATACATCTACCTGCCATTCAAGTTCGATGTTGGAAATTAATAATGCCGCAGGCGTCCCATTTCATTTCATAGAGAGAAGAAAAAACTTCGAGTGCCTGCAGACTTTATAATCTATTTTCTTTGCAAACATTTCATTTCAGAAAAAAAAGAGAGAGAGGGAAAGAACACAGACTGAAAGAAACACACACACACACACACACACACACACACACACACACACACACACACACACACACACGAACGCGCACAAGCACGCACACGCGTGTGTGCGAGACAGGAATGGAGAAAGAAGGGGGATGGGGAGAGAGAGACAGAGAGAGGGAGGCGAAAAGAAAGTAAGAGTAGTGGAATCTTTTGCAAACGTTTCGTGTTGCAGCTGATGACTGATGACTATTTTCCAGATGTTTCCATCCTGTTCCCTTGATGTGTTCTGATATTCTCCTGAAGTTCTCCAGATGGACTCCTGAAGTTCTACCGAAATTCTCCTGAAGTTCTCCTGAAGTCTGGAAAGGGCCATGTCCCGTTGAACCCTGACCCGAGTCGGTCTTCATCGGAAACTGTGCCAACGGACTTTTGGCAGCACAAGGATGAGTGGATTTTGGCTTTGAAGGAATGGGCTGAGGGACTGTTTAAGGGCATCAGCTGTTTGTTTTTTGTGTCCCGTTTTTCTTCTTGTGTTTTTTTTCCTCATCAACTTATCCATTCATCATCCTTTGTCTTTGGGAAGTTTCTCTTAACCCCCACCTCCGTCTTATCTATCTATCTACCTATCTATCTACCTATCTATATTACACACACACACACACACACACACACACACACACACACACACACACACATATATATATATATATATATATATATATATATATATATACAATTTTACATATTCAATATAAGACGTCAAATAGACTGCAACACGCAAAACGTATACATCAAATATTATCAACCATACATCTGCATACAGTTTTATGATTACAGACCAAATAGGAAAAAACATACATCTCTCTCTCTCTCTCTCTCTCTCTCTCTCTCTCTCTCTCTCTCTCTCTCTCTCTCTCTCTCTCTCAAGTATAATACTATTTCTTCTTCGTAGCCGTCAGCGACCCACAGCCAATCAAGCTGATGATGTTGCTCCTTTTGTTGGTTTCTAAATCCATGATCATCTGTTGTAACGTAATTTCAGGACCAGAAGTGTCGCTTCAGAATCATTGTCTTCTCTTTTTTGTTTGGATATTTGCTGTTTCAGAATGGCTTCCGCCACAAACAAACGATCTTCATTCTTCCGAGGACGAGGGGAGAGAAAGAGAACAGTTCGAGAGCCGGAGAGAGGGTGAGAGAAACTGAACAGGGGGTTGCGGGGGGCGGGGGGGGGGGGGGGGCGGGGAGTGGTGGACGAGAGGTAAAGACAGAGAGACAGACGAACGAATAGACGGAGACAGGGTTCTTCAACTTTGTCCACCCCCCTCCCCCCCCCTCTCTCTCTCTCTCTCTTTCTCTCTCTCTTTCTGACTTCCTCAATCCCACCTTTCCAATCACAAGGCCCGCCAAACCAAAAGAGAAAAACTCGGCAAAGGACGAAGTTACTGGCGTCGCAAGGACAGTGAATTCCGACTCTTCTCGGGTCTGTGTCCGGGAGGTGTAATCACCGATAATACTCCGCCATTAGGACATCTGTCATCTCCCATTCCCTCTGACACACCCGCCTCGCACCCGCAAACCTCTTCCTCACACACACACACACACACACACACACACACACACACACACACACACACACACACACACACACACAACCATATAATATTCGAAAGTCAGAATCTAAAATGCTTTTTGCCAGACCTGACCATAAGTTCTGTTGAATGTGTTATTAACAATTCCAATATGTTATTTGTTATTGCAGAAGGTTTGCTGCGTAGTCCTATAGGACATTTGTTGTTGTTATAGTTGTTAGATGTTGGCGTTTATAACGTTTCTAGCTTCCCTGGCGTTGTCTCTCCCTATTCACCCTCCACACACACACACACACACACACACACACACATACACACACATACACACACTTTTACCCCTCCCCCTCCCACAACCCCTACCCCCACGGGTTTTTTTTTTCTCGTCTAATATCACTTCAAGTAGAAAGACGTTAAACTGAAGAGAACAACAACAACAACACACACACACACACACACACACACACACACACACACACACACACACACACACACACACACACACACCAAAAACACACACACACCCATCCACGCACACAAGAATATACGAGGACACAGACACATACACACAGAGACACACACATACACAATCATACGGAGAGAGAGAGAGAGAGAGAGAGAGAGAGAGAGAGAGAGAGAGAGAGAGAGAGAGAGAGAGAGAGAGAGAGAACAAGGGATAAAAGTGAAAAGGATTTGTCAACTCATTTGTCACGCTGAACGCTCAAGGCGACTCCCCAGTGAAATCGTCACAGAGGTTGTTATTGGGTTTATATTTTTGGTTGTTTTCTAGAACTCATGTGGGTTCTTTGTTTCTCTCTGTCTTACTTCTTCCTATCTCTGTCTCTGTCACTCTCTCTCTCTGTCTCTGGCACTCTCTCTGTCTCTCTCTTACTTCTTCCTATCTCTGTCTCTGTCACTCTCTCTGTCTCTCTCTTACTTCTTCTGAATTGAGGGAGCAGATCAAAGTAGTTGAATTAGAGTATGATAATCTGATTTGTCTACAGTTAGACAGGTCTGTCTTAGGCACACTCAAAGATATATATTTTCATTGGAACCTACGTTCCACCTAGTGATTCAAGTGTGTATAATTTGTTACAACATGGGTACCGAATTGAACCTCCGGAACACTGTATCAATACTCTGTATGAAACATTTGAAGATTTCTATGTATACATTTGTGGTGATCTGAACGCACGAACAGCCAGTCTGAATGGTTAGGCTGAAGTAGGTTTTGACCCACTATATCAAGAAGATGAAGTGTATGTGACACGAAGATCACAAGACTTAACAGTGAATCTGTTTGGATCACAACTGATTGACTTGTGTAACATGTTCCAGTGCTCTGTTATAAACGGAATGTGTGATAAAGGTTTTGATGATGGGTGTACATATATCTGCAGTACGGGAAGTAGTGTCATGACTACTTTGTTACGTCAAATGAGTTGTTTGATTTGGTTTTATCCTTTGAGATAATCGATAGGTTTGATTCTACCCATTTACCAGTTTCAGTTTTGCTGGGCAATGATAACACTAATGTAAGTATGGATAGTAGGGAAGATAGGCAAGGTATTTGGAGAGAAAAGCTTTGCTGAACAAGGGAGAAGGAAGGGGAGTTCTTAGCTAACTTTTCTTCTCCACAGTCAGAAACGGATCTTTGCCAAGCTTTCGAAGAGATTGGGAGAGATACTGAATCAGCTTTGACCAAATTTGTTGACTGCCTTCTTAATGCTGCCAGTTGTATGAAAAAGCAAGTTAGGATTGATTCTGGTCATGTAAAAAAAAAGAAGCCCTTTGGTTCGATAAAGAGTGCAAAGAAGCGAAGCAAAAAACACGTAAACTTTTAAGCACATTCAGAAAATCAAAGGAAACATACGGTAGAAATGTAAGCCAAAGTAATTCACAGAGACAATGGGATATAGGCATAGGAAATTCTGATCGATGTGATGAAGACATAACTATAGAAGATAAACGATTGGCCTTTGTAAAGGCAATAAAGGAATACCGACAACTAATACGGGCAAAGAAAAGTTCGTATAAGAAAGAAAAAGCGCAAAGACTAAACAATTCTATTCATGATGCTAAATCATTTTGGTCAGAGGTGAGATCGAATACGTGTAGAGGTAAACAGAAAACAAGTGAAAAGATAACTTTAGATCAATGGTATGAGCATTTTAAATCTGTGTTCAGGACAGAAGAGGGGGTAAATAATGGAGCAGAGTATGATAGTGTAGTAGATCATGATATAGCTGAAGAATTAAACATTCCAATTTCAGAGGAAGAAGAAAATCAGGCCATAGCTGGGCTGAAAAACGGAAAAGCATGTGGTTATGATGGGTTAACTGCCGAAATGCTTAAAACTGTAGCAACAAAATCAGTCCCTTTCTTGTGTCGTCTTTTCAATCAGATTTTCAGCAATGGTGAGTTCCCAGAACAATGGAGTTACTCGATAATCATACCCATTTTTAAGAAAGGCAATCCAGATTTACCTAATAATTACAGTGGAATTTCCTTGTTAAGTGTGGTCAGTAAGATTTATACGAGTATACTTAAAAGAAGACTTACTAAATGGATGGATGACAATGGAAAAGTAGTTGAAGAGCAGGCAGCTTCAGAAAATCATATTCAACGATTGATCATATCTATACCTTATCATCTATTGTAGAGAAATGTTTGAGCAGAAAAGGCGAAAAATTGTATGTAGCTTTCATAGATCTGAAAAAGGATTTCGATTCAGTCCATCATGCTTCCTTGTTTGCAACTTTATTGAGAGCAGGATTATCTGGCCCATTTTTTAATGCTCTAAGAGCTATGTATTCTTCAGTTTCACCATGTATTCGTGTCAATGAGGGAATGA
Source organism: Babylonia areolata (assembly GCF_041734735.1). NCBI lineage: Eukaryota > Metazoa > Mollusca > Gastropoda > Neogastropoda > Buccinidae > Babylonia > Babylonia areolata. The sequence goes on from NC_134886.1 coordinate 15,171,812, forward strand.
CTGATCTTTTTGGTTGTCCTTTAGGTGTTAAGCAGGGGTGCATTTTGAGTCCTACACTTTTCTCCTTATTCATAAATGAAATAGCCGTAGCTCTAGAAGAGGTAGGAAAACATGGAATACAACTTCAGCCAGGTCTGATCGAATTGTTACTTTTATTGTTCGCAGATGATTTAGCTCTTTTATCAAGGACACCCTGGGGTCTGCAGAACCAGTTAAACCATCTTAGTGCATTATGTAAAGAAAGGTTTTTGAAAATATACGCAGAAAAATCTAAAGTTATGGTATTCAGAAAGGGGGTTACCTAGGGGAAAATGAGAAATGGTTCTTGGATGGTGCTGATCTAGAAGTGCACAGGGAGTGCGATCCCTCGTAACGAAAGGAAAGAAAGCTGTATATGACTGTGCCCGTGTCCTCCGAAATCTCAATGAGATGACGAGGCAGTGCTTCTTCAAAATTTTTGATGCCCAGGTTCAGCCGATTCTATTATATGGGTCAGAAATGTGGGGTCTAGAGGCAATAGACTCAATTGAAAAGGTGCACACCCAGGCATGCAAAAGATTCTTAAATGTTTCAGCAAAGACAACAAAAAAATGTGTATATGGAGAGCTGGGTAGATATCCGTTACACGTAAATTCATGCATGAGAGCAGTAAAGTACTGGTTAAAATTATTACATATGAATATTAGCAGACTGCCCAAACAAGCTTATCTAATGCAAGTTAATATGGAGGAAAACGGAAAATTGTGTTAGGCATTGAAACTCAGAGACATACTCCAGAAATGTGGTTTTGGTTTTGTTTGGCTGAACAAAGGTGTTGGGAATGAACGATCTTTCCTCTCGTTGTTAAGAGATCGACTCGGTGCAAACTTTATTGACGACTGGACAACAGCAATTAACACCAGCGAGAGATTTTCGCTGTATTCAACTTTCAAGTCCAATTTTTTTCCCTGAACCTTACATAGATAATATTAGAATAAAACGTTTTAGAGATATGATCGCAAAACTCAGAATGGGTGTTCTTCCTCTCAACGCAAACGCTTTTCGATTTGTTCAAGACAATACGTTAAGGATTTTATGTAGTTTTTGCAAAGATCAAATACAAAATGAAGTACATTTTATTTGTAATTGTCCATGCTACAAAGAATTACGGTATCATTATTTTGGATCAAACACAATTAATGAAGAGCAATTCAGTGATTTAATACTCTGTCTCTGGCACTCTCTGTCTCCCTCTTACTTCTTCCTATCTCTGGCTCTGTCACTCTCTCTCTCTGTCTCTGTCTCTCTCTTACTTCTTCCTATCTCTGACTCTGTCACTCTCTCTCTCTGTCTGTCTCTCTCTCTCTCTCTGTCTCTGTCTCTCTCTTACTTCTTCCTATCTCCATCTCTCTCTGTGTGTCTCTGGCACTCTCTGTCTCTCTCTTACTTCTTCCTATCTCTGTCTCTGTCTCTCTCTTACTTCTTCCTATCTCTCTGTCACTGTCACTCACTCTCTGGCACCCTCTATGTCTCTCTTTTTATTTATCTGTCACTTTCTGTCTGTCTGTCTGTCTGTCTCCCATTCTTTTCCGACAACGTTTGATTGTTTGATTATGGCCATATTCAAAATAGTGAAAGACGTAGCTTTTACAGAACATTTCGAAATACACATAATGTGAAACCTTGATTAATGAGTAGCAAGAATATGTATTTGAAGTATGTAACACCAAGTTTTAGGTTGGGGGTGTCATATTTAGCAGCTTATTATTACTGATACAAGAATTTTACTGACGGTTATGTAATTTGTTAATTCCATAGAAAAGGTAGAAGAGATGAAGTGCATTTTGTTTTTCGTTGTCCAGCTTTTGGGGGAATTAGAGAAGAATACCAAAGAATACCAAAGTACTGTCCACATCCACATCTTTTTAAACTGAGTTTATTTTCGTCATCCACAAGACATGGTGAAACACGTAAACTATCACCATATTTGCACGAGGAGTTTGCATTTAGGAGAATTGTAACAATTTAAGATACTCCATTGCAGCTTTTCTATAATGATGTGCATTGATACGATGGTCGGTTACTAATTTTCAATTTGTTTATTATTACCTACGTTCTTCATTTACTCCTTCAGAAGCAGCCTAGACTCTAATGAAAAATTCATCTGAATCTCTATCACACATAGGCACATCACCCCCCCACCCCCCCTACACACACACACACATACACACATCCGCCCCCCTCCCCCAAAACACACACCTACATAACACACACACACACACACACACACTCACACACACAAACGGGCGCGCGCACACACACACACACACACACACAAACACACACACACGCACGCACACACACACACACACACACACACACACACACACACACACACACACACACACACACACACACACACACACACACACACACCCCGACGAAATGCTGTCTGTCCACAAGCAGAAATGAAAGACCAGCATCGTCATCACTGCAGCATCGATCTTGTTAGCACAGCAGTGACCGCAGAGGAGAACCATGCAAGACAAGACAAGACAAGACAAAGCAAAGCAAAGCAAGACAAGCCAAGACAAGACAAAGCAAAGCAAAGCAAAGCAAAGCAAGGCAAGCCAAGACAAGCCAAGACAATGAAAGCAAGCCAAGACAAGACAAGACATTGTCCTTTATTTTCGAGTATGATACATAAGCAATTGTGTGATATTTAATTGCAGGTCAGTTCCCCGCCCCATATAGGGTCTTTTCTACATGATAATACACAAAGCATTTGCAATTGGAACACCCCCCCCCCCACGCCCCCCACCCCACCCCACACACACACATACCCACCTCCCTCCCCCCTTCTACACACACTCATACACTACTGTTTAATATGCCTGACACAATCGAAAACATGCTTTAGAAAAACAGGTACTTGTTCTTCTTTCCGTTACACGACCTGCCGATGACTCTGTCGTGGTTCATGCATGCTGGGTATTTTCGTGTCTCCATTACCCACCGTAAACTGACATGGGTTACAGGATCTTTAACGTGCGTATTTGATCTTCCGCGTGCGCATACACACGAAGGGGGTTCAGGCACTAGCAGGTCTGCACATATGTTGACCTGGGAGATCTGAAAAATCTCCACCCTTTACCCACCATAGCCGTTACCGTGATTCGAACCCGGGACCCTCAGATTGAAAGTCCAACGCTTAAACCACTCGGCTATTGCGCCCGTCTGTTAGTATGAAATGAACTGTAAGTGAGACACAGAGACTGATTGACATTCAGAACGAGAAGGAGAAGGTGAGAGAGACAGACAGACAGACAGAGACAGAGAGACAAAGACAGAGACAGACAGAAACAGAGACAGAGAGGAGGAGGGAGAGAGAAGGATAGTCATACTGAGCATTCAATCGGAGAGAGGTGTTGTGAACATGTTCAATGGAAAGCAAACATACATTATACAAATTACCATGAACAATTGAACACAAGTTGATGGATGAAATAAACTGCGTAAATAAGACACCTAAGGTGACGACAGAGCGCTAATACCACTGACCGCTGATGGTCAAACGACAGAGCTGTACTCCGGCAAATTATTGTCTACCTTCAGGCAAACGCTTCTGTGTTCCGAAATTTAAAAAAAAAAAAAACATAACTAAATGCAGCTTTATTTCCAAATCGATTCGGCAAATAAACAATAACAATTGATAAATACGTTATTCCATAAGATGTATGCTATATGTGTACGTGACATGACATCTTAATTCAAACTGCTGTTGGAAAGCATAGTTATTTGTATGTCCATGTTTGATTAATAGTACCATTGTTTATGCCTATCCTTTCGTTGTGATTATTCCACGTACATGGTTGTGATTATTATATATTTCATTTGCTCTAATTTAGCATTTTATTCATCTGATTCCTATGGTGATTATTGCATTTGTATGACTGCGATTATTGAATGTACGGTTTACTTTAAATTGACAAGTAGACATTTTTATATCTATTATATATACTCATTGAATGCCCGTGATTCTCGTGTGTTTTTATTTGTTTGTTGATTTCTCTTTCTGGAGATAATTCGGTACGATGTATTGTGTATGATGACCACTGCCCACGCTGACCAGTGTCCAGCCTGCAAGCTGCACGACACACAGCGCACGCAGACATGCCGTTGACCTCTGACAGAACAAATTAGGTGGACTGGCTGGATGCGTGGGTGGGTGGGCTGATGGATGGACTGGTGGGTGGGTTGGTGTGAATTGATGAATTTATTGGTGGGTGGATGGAAGTGGATTGACGGAGGTGGGTATTGATGGATGGATGGTTCGGTGGATGGAAATGGAATGATCGATGGATGGATGGGTGGATGGAAATGGAATGATCGATGGATGGATGGGTGGATGGAAGTGGAATGATCGATGGATGGATGGGTGGATGGAAGTGGAATGATCGATGGGTGGATGGGTGGATGGAAGTGGAATGATAGATGGATGGTTGGATGGATGGAAATAGAATGATCGATGGATGGTTGGGTGGATGGAAGTGGAATGATCGATGGATGGATGGGTGGATGGAAATAGAATGATCGATGGATGGAAATGGAATGATCGATGGATGGATGGATGGAAATGGAATGATCGATGGATGGATGGAAGTGGAATGATCGATGGATGGATGGGTGGATGGAAATAGAATGATCGATGGATGGATGGATGGGTGGAAATGGAATGATCGATGGATGGTTGGGTGGATGGAAATAGAATGATCGATGGATGGAAATGGAATGATCGATGGATGGATGGGTGGATGGAAATGGAATGATCGATGGATGGATGGGTGGATGGAAGTGAAATGATCGATGGGTGGATGGAAATGGAATGATCGATGGATGGATGGGTGGATGGAAGTGGAATGATCGGTGGATGGATGGGTGGATGGAAGTGGAATGAACGATGGATTGATGGGTGGATGGAAATGGATTGACTGGTTGGTGGAGGGAAGTTGATGGGTGGATGGATATGTGGGTGGATGTATGGGCAGAAAAAAGTGGGTGGACGGACGGATATGCATGCACGGGTGTTTTGTGAATATGTGGATGGATCTATGCATGGGTTGATGGATGAATGGGTGGATGGATAATGGAGATTGATGTATAACAAACCTTTTTGGGTTTCTCTCCGCTTTTTGTAGTTTGTTTCCTTTTGCTTTGTTCCCTCTATCTTATCTGCCTGTGGAGGGAGAAATGGAGGACGAGGGGTCGGCGGGTACAGAGGCAAGACCAGACAAAGTCCTTATTGACGAGGGTAATAAATAAGCAATGAACACGCTATATTTTTATATCTATTTTCCGCACTAGATAGGGACTAAAAAAAACCCAACTTAATAAACAAAAGGAGATATATATATAAAAACTCAGCAGAACTCTCTTCTTCCCGGTCATCCCTTTCTGTATTTCTTCATCACCGCCATTCCGCTCAGAACGAAGAAAAAAAAGAAAAGAAAAAAGAAATGTAAGATTCAATGATTCAGGAGAAGAAGAAGAAGAAGAAGAAGAATAGACACTTCCTAAAGGAGCTCAAGCACATCACATTAAACACCATGCACACACACACACACACACACACACACACATGACATTACTTACAAAAGGAAGAAAAATAATGAATCAGCACACAAAGCACAAAGACTACGTATCATTTTATTCACACACACACGAACGCACACACACACACACACACACACACACACACACACACACACACACACACACACGCTTTTGTGGGGTCTCTTTACACTGATACCTAGTCTTGAGAAAGATACAGAAACACAGAGACAGGCAGAGGGACAGAGAGAGAGAGAGAAAGAGAGATAGGCAGTGAGAGACAGACAGACAGACAAAGAGAGAGGAGAGATATACACAAAGACTGAACGAGACAGACAGACAGACGGGTTTCCAAAGACCGACAGGGTCACATAGCACAAAGCGAAGTTCATTTTCCTCAACATGTCTCCTGAATAAGGAACCCGGTACCACGGCGATCATTAAGACTTCAGCAACGAAGACGACGAAAAATGAGATCGGCAATCCAAAATCTGAACCCTGTCATAAAGACAGCGACAGCAAGAGAGAGAGAGAGACAGAGAGAGTGACAGAGAGGGAGAGAGAGATAGAGAGAGAGAGGGTGGAGAGATAGAGAGAGAGTGAAAGAGACAGACAGACAGAGAGGGGGGAGGGGGGAGGGGGGAGAGAGAGTGAGACAGAGAGGGGAAGAGAGAGAGAGAGAGGGAGAGAGTCACACAGACACAGAGAGAGAGAGAGAGAGAGAGAGAGAGAGAGACTGACAGAAACAGAGACACAGAGAGAGACACACACATAGAGAGACAGTGACAGAGACAGACTGATAGAGACAGACAGACAGAGAGTGAGAGACGGTGAGTGAGAGAGATACAGAGAGAATATGACAAATGACAGCGGATGGGAAGAAAGGAGAAGGAGGGGAAGAGAGTCATTATCTGGCACGAGGGTTGCCACAACGAGAAGAACGTGCTGATTGGCCCGGCAGGACAGGACAGGATGTGCCGCAAGCTCTGATTGGTCACGTGCTGCACACCCCCTCTCTGCCCTCGGCTCACGCTGTGCTGGGGATTCCTTGATTCCTCCAACTTCCGTGTTTTTGACAAGGGAGAGAGAGGGAGGTGGGGTGGGAGACAGAGAGAGAGGAGAGGGAGAGAGAGAGGGGGGCAGGGCGAGGATACAGATAAATAGAGACAGACAGAGAAATTTGAGAGGCAGAAGGCAGAGACAGACAGAGAGGGATTGGTAGACAGACAGAGAGACGGAGATAAGGATACAGAGAAAGAGAGAGAGGGAGGCGAACAGAGAAAGAGAGAGAGACGGAGGGAGAGAGACGGAGGGAGAGAGACGGAAACAGAGAGAGAGGGGGCAAAGAGAGAGAGAGAGAGAGACAGAGACAGAGACAGAGACACAGAGAGAGACAGAGAGAGAGACAAACAGACACGGGGAGGTGGGGTGGGGTGCGGAGATCACAAACATGACAAAGAACGGATATGATTATCTCTACAAAGTTTGTAAAATCCATGAGTTGTAAAATACCACTCATTTTCAATGAGACGTCCAACGTTTCAGAGCATGCAACTCTCTTCTTGGACTGTGTTAGATGGAAATTACAGTGGAGGTAAAAGTTTAGCTCAAGAATAGTTGAGTATTAATCAGAACAGAAAGGCAAGGATGAACAGAGAAGTGAGTAGAGATCAGACTACGGACATAAAGAGTCACAGGAGGTCGGGGAGGAAGGTCTGGAATGAGAAGGAAGGTGGTGTTGGGAAAAAAGTGAAGCGGGTGGGTGAAAAGTGGAATTGGTGTGGAAGAAGAGGGGTTGGGTGGGTTGGGTGGAGAGTTGGATGAGGGAAGAAAGAAAAGGGAAAGAAAGAGAGAACAGTTAATCGTTTGAAAGGGGAGCAAGGGGGCTGGTGATGCCACTGGTCATTGTCTGTGTTGAGGCCTGTTGGGTGGAGTGCACCAAGGCGGGCGATTTTGAGGAATTCCATGTTTTCTGTAGGTTCCGTCAAGGTGGTTCTGCCACGCAGCTGCGACACTGGTGAGACTGTTGGAAGTGTTGAAGTGTTGACCGATGAGGTCCTCGTAGTTAAGCCCTAGTGATCGCAAATGTTCCGTTAACGAGTCGCTTAAGGTGCGGCCAGTTGCCCACATACAACCTGCCACACAGGGTGCAGGTCAGGATGCACACTATATTGGTGGATGTGCAGTGGAGTGTGGACTTCACAGCTAACTTGCCCACTGGGCCGGTGAACGTTTTGGAAGCGTTAATGAAGGGACAGGTTTTAAATTTGATGTAGTTACAGGGATTGCAGCCATGGGTTGTGGCGGTATGGGTCCTGGGCAGGGATGATCAAACACGTGTGTTCCTGAAGTTCTAATCCTTCTTGAAGGTGTGACGGGGGATGGTGTGTGTGTGGGGGGGGGGGGGGGGGGGGGGGAGGGGAGTGGGAGGGGGGAACCGAGTTCTGTGTCGTGTTGTAGGAGGTTGACGTTCCCCAGGAGGACGCTCCGTACAGCTGGGCTGTGCGTGTGAAAGGGCCTCGCTGCAGGGAACGGTCCGGGCGGCGCGTTCCAGAGCTTGTGTCAGGAGAGAACTGTGGTATTGTCGGGTAGCAAAATATGAATGCATATTTTCAGCCTGGGCCTCAAAGTCTGTTGTCACTGCACATGGGTCTCAAGAATCGTGAGGGATGCTGTTCCTGGTGGTCTGTGGATGGCCAGATGAGTAAAGCCGGTGTGAATGTGAATCTGTAAGTTTGTGGAAAACACACAGTTGGACAGAGATGGAAATGTCCAGGAACAAGATTGATATGGGAGAGATCTCATGTGTATTTCAGGGCAGGGTGAAATTGGACATGTGACTGAGGAATTCAAGTAGCTGATCTTTTGGGCAGGAAGTGACGTCCAGGCAGTAATCAATAAAGTGCCTTTAGAAATATGGGGTTGTACCCTGGTATTGGCCTGTTCTTCCACATACCCCATGAAAAGGCATGCAAAACTGGGGCCCATCTTTGTGCCCATCACAACCCCTCGCGTCTGTGGTAATGATGGTCGCCGAATGCAAAACTGTTCAGCGTTAGCACTAACTCCGCCAGTCTAAGGATGGTTGGGATGTAGAGTTTATATTAGCTGTTGGGCAGGACGTATTTTAAGAGCACGCAAGCCATCATTATGGGGAAATCCCGTATATAAGCATACTATTTCCATAGTGAAGACATGTTTTCCCAACTACCGCCATGATCTGCAATGGAGAACTGATCCAGTAGTCGTAAGGTAAAGAGGGTGCGTGGGGTGGGCTGTCACAAGGGGTTGGAAAAGAGTCGAGGAAGTCTGAGATGAGGACTTTGGGTAATGCACAGGCTGAGACAATGGGGCGTCCTTGTGTGCTGATCTCGTGTGTGCAGGTGACAAAGTTGGGTTCTCTAGGTTTATTGATAATGGCGTTCAAGGCTGCCTGGGGGGGATGGCTGTCAGTGATGGCATCCTTGAATGTTTTGCAGACAAGGGTATTGTCAGCTTTGGTGGTGGCTCTGGGGATGGGGATGTAGGAGGTGTGGTCAGACAGCTGGCGGTTGGCCCCATGGAGGTGCATGTCTGTTCTACATACAGTGATTGCCCCACCCTTGTCAGCTGGTTTAGTGACAATGTCAAATACCCACTTGTGGTATGTGTGGGCCTTTTGTTTTGGGGGTGTCAGGATGGAGTGGTGTAGTAGTTTAGGGTTAAGCTGGGCGATTTGCTTTTCACAAGTGTAACAGTCAAGGGCTGGGAAAGCACCTGGGTTGGGAGTCTAGGTGCTTGGCTGACGTGAAAACAGTTGAGTGATGTTATCATCTGTTGGAAGGGTGATGCATAGCAAGGATGTCCTGCGGAAGTGCGTTGCCAACCGAAGCCGTTGGAAGAATCTTTTACACAGGAATACTGTGTACGTGAGCTTTGTGGCAGGTTATAGAGTCCTCTGTCCTGGACTTCGGTTGGTCGTCAGGTAGATGATCAGAACTGAGGGAACAGTGACGACCAGCTTGTCAGCATTCAGGGGAACAGTGGGGGTGGCATCTCTGGGTTTGTTACACTGGAGGCACTGCAACTTTTGTCTCTTGGTTCTGTTCATTGAGTCGTTGCTGTTTTCACTGTGTTGGCGATGAATCTGGAAGACTGATAGTCATAATTTTACGCAGGTACGCTCTCATGCGGCTGATCTGGTAGTTGAAGTAACTGACATCTTGCGCATATCCTCGCACTATTTCCATCATAATTCTGCGTGCTGAGATGAGAATGTGTCTTAATGAATATTGACGTCTGTTGCTATGAGGAAAAGCAGCAAACTTGAGCCGAAAAGTATGATTATCATGATTTGATCTAAAAAGTACTCTCAATCGGTGTGTGTGTGTGTGTGTGTGTGTGTGTGTGTGTGTGTGTGTGTGTGTGTGAACGTGCTCGCGCGCGCGCGTGTTTGTCCAATCTAACGGCTCAAGATGGACCAGGATCGATTGCCTTTCTCCTCCTCCTATCCGAAGACAGCTTGGGGTCCGTAATCGTTGGAAATGGACAAATGGAGAAATGATGCTTGGAGAGAGAGACGAAGCCATACAATAGCAGTGAGAGAGAGAGAGACAGACAGACAGACAGACAGACAGAGAGGAATTAAATGAATGACAGACAGTGAGACAGATAGGCAGACAGACAGGCACAGACAAAGAGAAGGAGTCAGAGCCTGTCAGAGAAACAGACATCCAGAAAGAAAGATAGCAAGAGGCAGACAGAAAGGCACACCCACCCACCCACTCACACTGAAGGTTTGGCGAGGCCATGTCTGTCCAGTTCTGACAGGAGGTGGCATGGTCATGTCTGTCCTGGTAGGAGGTGTGGCATGGTCATGTCTGTCCTGACAGGAGGTGTGGCATGGTCATGTCTGTCCTGACAGGAGGTGTGGCATGGTCATGTCTGTCTGTCCTGACAGGAGGTGTGGCATGGTCATGTCTGTCCTGACAGGAGGTGTGGCATGGTCATGTCTGTCCTGACAGGAGGTGTGGCATTGTCATGTCTGTTCTGACAGGGGGTGTGGCATGTCCTGACAGGAGGTGTGGCATGGTCATGTCTGTCCTGACAGGAGGTGACATAGTCATGTCTGTCCTGACAGGAGGTGTGGCATGGTCATGTCTGTCCTGACAGGAGGTGTGACATAGTCATGTCTGTCCTGACAGGAGGTGTGGCATAGTCATGTCTGTCCTGACAGGAGGTGTGGCATGGTCATGTCTGTCCTGACAGGAGGTGTGGCATAGTCATGTCTGTCCTGACTGGAGGTGTGGCATTGTCATTTGTGTAACGTCTTTTGTTCATCCTCTCTTTGTGTAACGTTTCTTCCACCCTGTCTTTGTGTAACGTCTTTTGTTCTTTTTCTTCCACCCTGTCTGTGTAACGTCTTTTGTTCTTTTTCTTCCAATCTGTCTTTGTGTGACGTCTTTTGTTCTTTTTCTTCCAATCTGTCTTTGTGTAACGTCTTTTGTTCTTTTTCTTCCAATCTGTCTTTGTGTGACGTCTTTTGTTCTTTTTCTTCCAATCTGTCTTTGTGTGACGTCTTTTGTTCTTTTTCTTCCAATCTGTCTTTGTGTAACGTCTTTTGTTCTTTTTCTTCCAATCTGTCTTTGTGTGACGTCTTTTGTTCTTTTTCTTCCAATCTGTCTTTGTGTAACGTCTTTTGTTCTTTTTCTTCCACCCTGTCTGTGTAACGTCTTTTGTTCTTTTTCTTCCAATCTGTCTTTGTGTAACGTCTTTTGTTCTTTTTCTTCCACCCTGTCTTTGTGTAACGTCTTTTGTTCTTTTTCTTCCATCCTGTCTGTGTAACGTCTTTTGTTCTTTTTCTTCCATCCTGTCTGTGTAACGTCTTTTGTTCTTTTTCTTCCATCCTGTCTGTGTAACGTCTTTTGTTCTTTTTCTTCCACCCTGTCTTCCTTTGTTCATTTTATTGGTTGGTACGTGAGCGGTGAAGTAGCTCGTGTCACTCGTGAGGTCTCTCCACGCCTCAGACTGCTGGGTCTGGTTTGGGAAGTTAATGGCACGCCTGCATTGTTCAGAAATTTAGTTCGCTATTTGAACGCGGAGAGTTTCCATGCTGGCCCCCACAAAAATTTCCCAGTTTGCACACTGGACTTGGTTCTCGACAAACACAGACAGACAGTGAATCGAAGCCGCCGTTTTATTATCACTCACTGCTGCAGGGTGGATTGCCTGCCCTCGGGGTTTAGTTGGCGTCACTTGCACGCGACTTGCTCGAGCAGCACGTGAATCCAGTGATGAAGCGATGTGCACGTGCTTTTCATGCGGAATGCACGGAATACAACGGTGTCACTGGTGAACTGAGCGACTCTGTCAACTGCTTGACTGCTTAGTTTGTTCACGGTTTTTGTTTTCAACTTTCACTTTTCTTTTTCGTTTCTTTTGTTTGTTGACTCACGTGTGAAAAGTTGGTCTTTGTGATGACACGGTGTTGGTGTATAAGTGTTCCTGGCAAACTTCAACGTTGGGATTTTCTTGGCCACTACAAGGGACATAGGAACAATGCTTATCAGGATGGTAGGAATGAACGAAATCTTTGAAGTAATCCCCAAAATTATGACCTCGTAAGTAGGGTGAGCGGTCAAAGTCATTATTTGACAAAATAGGAAAAGCTTGATAGACACTGTATTTTACATCAAATATTAAATCAAACTTGGTATTGTAACTGGTTATAACCATAGCATAATCACCCCAAAAAAACCCATCGAGGGTAAAGATTACGGAGACAAAATGATACAAGATGTTGATAAGAAATGTTTCTACGTGCAAGAGAGAAAAAGTTCCTGTACATAATATTTACATTTGGTACAATGATTGGTCATGGTGAGAACAAAAACCATGTAAAGAGAGATACATGCATATCTACCTCCCTGCTAGCTTATCTTCAAGCCTAAGTCTACCTGCCTACCTACATGCATGCACATATGCACACGCACGGAGAGAGACAGAGACAGTCAGAAAAACACAGAGAATGAGACAGAGACAACCATTGGCAAGGCACTGGACACACTGACAAATCAAGCACAGATCATGGGAATGAAAGCGATCAAAGTGTACGCGCAACACGCTATTTCATGCTGGGCTTAAAACTATCTCAACAACCCCCACCCCAACCCCTACAACCCACCCACCTCCGCTGATACCTTTGTCTCCCTATTGCCTCCATCTCCACCTGCCCTCAAAGTCCGCCTTCTTCAGTGTGCCCAGACGACACCGTCCACCAAGCCAGTTCCCCGCCAGTACACCTCGTCACATACACCCTCCGTTTGGTAAGCCTCTTCCTTCTTTGCATCACGACTGTGTGTGTGTGAGAGAGAGAGAGAGAGAGAGAGAGAGAGATTCTCGAACGCAGGCACACACACACACACACACACACATACACACACACTTGAATCAATGATGAAGAAAAATTAGATCCTTTCACCCTTGCTGGGGGACGAACAAACAATGTATGCATTGGAAACGCAACATAAAATTCCAGAATTCAATTTGAGGACTTTTTGGAATAACCCTAATTCGAAAGTTCGTATATTCGATTTCAAAATGAAATTGATTTCCGATGATTACATTCATACGTTTTCGGCAAATGTGTAGTTTTTGTAGAATGTTATTCATGCCAAACAAAACACAAACGCACACACGCAAAGACACACGCACGCACGCACACACACACACACACACACACACACACACACACGATTCTGATACTGATTCACACACACACACACACACACACACACACACACACACACACACACACACACACACACACAGAGGGGTAACAGACAGATATCGAGGGATAAAAAATAAAATAGATACAGACACAGGCCGACAGATGGAATGACGAACAGGGAGAAAGAGGCACACACACACACACACACACACACACACACTCTCTCTCTCTCTCTCTCTCTCTCTCTCTCTCACACACACACACACACACACGCAGAGAGAGAGAGAGAGAGATTCAGATGGTTTAATGTGCTTCGGCCACAGGCATTCACACGCATCATGGAAGGGGGCGAGGGATGGGGGAAGAGGTAGCGCGTAATCCAAGTGTTCATTTACAAACTATGTTGTAACTTTACATTGAATACAGTATGTATGTATGTATGTATGTACTAAATTTCTAATTCTTCATAATTTTCCATATTGGTTAAGTATGGAGTCATTTTCCAGACTGAGATATAATGTAAATTAACTGCGTGTCATACATTCTAAACTACTGACAACGTTGACATTCGAGGTTCAATGAAAATACAACGTACTCGTTTCTCGGGGTGGTTTAGATATAATCGATTAATTTGCTTTGATTTCCTTCTTACAACATGAAAAATTAATTTGCCAGTTTAGCGATTAAGGTTATCGTTTTTTCTCATCTAACAGCATGCTTAGGGGTAAATTTTGGAAATCTGTCGGAACTTTTGTCTGAATAATTGCAAACAAAAACAAAATGGTGTTTCATTTTCGACTCTGTGTGTCCACAGCTTGGACATGGTTTATCTTCAGGATTTCCACTATGTTTGTTGCTATTAATAGGCAATAGGCAAAGTCTGCTGTCAGAAAGGGCTGTCCTAAAGCACACCACATCAACACTCAATAATTTTTTTTTCCCAAAATCATCTTTAAACGTTCTTTGAAATTCATATATGTCCTTTTCACGTATTGTAGATGACCATTCCTGTCTGAACATTTCAATCAATCGTTGCTTAAAGGCATTAAAAAGCTGTGTTTGTTCCCAGCACCTTGGTTTATCCATGCACATTGAGAGCCAGTAATGCATAGTATTTCTTTGATATCCATTGCCTAACATTTAATATTTGCCTCTTTCTACCAAGGATGATAACATATCATAGTTTACACTGTTTGGGTAATCTGTTTTCTTACATCTAATTGTGACGAAGCCAGTACTTAAACTGATCGCTCTGTACTGTTCACAAAAATAGGATATCTGCCAAGCTCGCCCTGTACTAATTTGTTTGGAGTTTTTAATGGTACGTTCCAGAAGCTTTTGCAAGCCAAACTGTTTTACTTTTCCAATATTGTCAGGTGTATGTAACCCCCAAATTTCAGATGAATACAACACTTGCCTGCACGTTTGCATGAAAAATCTCAAAGAAAATTTTTGGGGGTGTCATTTCTTCGCATTTTAGATATGCTGTACGTAAGAGATGTACAGCTTTCTTTCTTTTCTAACAAGAGAAGTAGTTCCTGTCTTAACAGCTTGAATTTGTTGTGAACTTAAAACCTAAATAAGTATAATCATTCACGACTTTAACAAGCTCGACATCATATGACCATTTTTCTTTCTTTGCAAGACACCTCCCTTTCTGAAGACCACAACTTCAGTTTTTCCCTTTGCTGACTGTCTTTTTCAATAAATCGCAGCGTAATTTCAAAGCATTCAGTTGGGACTGCACATTTCTTGGGGTGATTGACAATACTTCTACGTAACCAGCAAATAAAAGAATAAACAATTCTATCATAGATGGAAGAAGATAACACCATGAATACCAGTTTCGTTAATATAATTAGCCAACTGGTTTGTGAACGAAGAGAACAATGTTGGACTGAAAACACAACCTTGCCGGACTCCTGTAGAGCAAGTGAAGAAATCAGTGTATTCGTTATTTGATTTTATGCAAGTAAACAGTGAATCGAACATTGCCTTCAGAGAACAGAAATCCTTTCTCTTAATACCAGCATCCTATTCAGTGTCATTCCATGGTGTGGAAGAAACAGAATCGAGTATTTGGTTCACGTGCTTCTTTCTGAAAGCGTCTGTGATGTTGGTCTGGCTGAGGTCTGTGATGTTGGTCAGGCTGAGGTCTGTGATGTTGGTCAGGCTGAGGTCTGTGATGTTGGTCAGGCTGAGGGTCTTTGATGTTGTGATGTTGGTCTGGCTGAGGTCTGTGATGTTGGTCTGGCTGAGGGTCTGTGATGTTGTGATGTTGGTCTGGCTGAGGTCTGTGATGTTGGTCAGGCTGAGGTCTGTGATGTTGGTTTGGCTGAGGTCTGTGATGTTGGTCAGGCTGAGGTCTGAGGGTCTGTGATGTTGGTCTGGCTGAGGGTCTTTGATGTTGTGATGTTGGTCAGGCTGAGGTCTGTGATGTTGGTCTGGCTGAGGGTCTGTGATGTTGGTCAGGCTGAGGTCTGTGATGTTGGTCAGGCTGAGGTCTGTGATGTTGGTCTGGCTGAGGTCTGTGATGTTGGTCTGGCTGAGGTCTGTGATGTTGGTCTGGCTGAGGGTCTGTGATGTCGGTCAGGCTGAGGGTCTGTGATGTTGGTCTGGCTGAGGTCTGTGATGTTGGTCTGGCTGAGGGTCTGTGATGTTGGTCAGGCTGTGATGTTGGTCTGGCTGAGGTCTGTGATGTTGGTCTGGCTGAGGTCTGTGATGTTGGTCTGGCTGAGGTCTGTGATGTTGGTCTGGCTGAGGGTCTGTGATGTTGGTCAGGCTGAGGTCTGTGATGTTGGTTTGGCTGAGGTCTGTGATGTTGGTCTGGCTGAGGTCTGTGATGTTGGTCAGGCTGAGGGTCTGTGATGTTGTGATGTTGGTCTGGCTGAGGTCTGTGATGTAGGTCTGGCTGAGGGTCTTTGCATTGCTGATGTCCAAGTGTAATGCACGTGCAGGTCGAGACACGCTTCTCGCCTGCGTTGCTGACCTTGTGACTGTGGCACGTGATATGGAAGGGAGGGGATTCCCGGTGTCTGTGTCACTGGTCTTCCTGGTGTCCTGAGCACTGCTGGGGATGGCTGACTGTCTCCTAATTCTGGAACCGGTCTCTGCAGCGGGTCCTCCGGCCTCTGGCGTCTCCTGTCGGCGACCGTCCTTGGATAAGACACTTTGTCAGCCCGTGCTGTGTGTCAGGTGTCATTCTGTCAGTGTCATGGCGTGGTGGGGTTTTACATCTGTCACCCTTTGTACTGTTCTGTGTACGTTTGATCTCTGTCCCT
Source organism: Babylonia areolata (assembly GCF_041734735.1). Lineage (NCBI taxonomy): Eukaryota > Metazoa > Mollusca > Gastropoda > Neogastropoda > Buccinidae > Babylonia > Babylonia areolata. The sequence goes on from NC_134886.1 coordinate 15,188,390, forward strand.
CTGTAGTCACTATCTTCATCAGACACAGGTGTTTTGTCTCCACTTTTTTTCTGTCAGCCTGTCTACTGTGTGTTAATCAGATAGTTTTTGTCACCAGTCACCTATGCGGTGGCAATGTCCGTGTCTGTCACAATTTTTGTCATTGTCTGGGGCATGTGTAGCGGGGTCTGTGGCTGCCTGAACTGGTGGCCCACTCCTTCCTGACGCTGTGGAATGTGCAGAGTCCACTGACTGCTTGCACTGACCCCTGTTCTGATAGTGATCGTTGAACTCTTCCCGATGCCCTGTCGTTTGCAGACTTTGTTGAGTGGGACGTACTGGGTCCGCGCTTCTCGTAGCGTCCATGTCTCTGCTGTCTGGAGAGGTGAGTGTCTTCACCGGTACAGGCCCAGTAGCGGTCACTGAACTGGTTTCTCTTGGAAGGGCGGTGATTTGGGGTGTGCTCCCTCTTATCGCTTCGACTGTCTGCGTGATATCAGTAGGGCTCCCTTTCTTTGTCCCCGAAGGTGTAGCTCCAGTTTTTGGATGAGTGGTGCTACCTTTCTTCGGCATATTTGTCACCAGAATCTTGGATGTCGTTCTCTGTACTGGTTCTTATCCATTCCTGTAAAAAGCGGTCTTGCCCTGTTGTTTGTAGAAGTCTACGGTTTTTCTCTATTTTGTTGTTAGTTCACATGTCACTTTGATCCCCTCTCTTCTCGGTGATTCCAGTGGTTCCCTGTCTGTCAAGATTTCCATCTTGTCACCCCACGTGTGAAACTGGACGATCAGTGGTCTGGGCTCTTCACTGTGTTGCCCTCTCTCCGATGCGGGAAGCGTTTCTGATGTCTGAATAATTCCAGACACGATTTGAAACAGGAGCCAGAATGTCCAGGATTTTGGTCTTCACATGGTGAAACGTATCTTTCGGATGGTTCTGGGATTCCGATTTTTTTCAAGTTATAGAGTTTTGTCTCCGCCTAAGTCTTTTCCACTGTTTGTTCCAAAGTGTTCAATCTTTCCAAGATACAACCGCAATCTTCTTGCAAATTCCGTATATCGTCTGATCCTTGCCGAGCGAACTCTTTCAGTCTGTTGATATCAGATACTTGTTGGCTGAGAGTGCTGTCCAGTTTGTTGATTGTTTCGTTCAGCATTGTGTTGATGGTAGCTGTGTGTACCTGAAGGTCTTCGCTCAGCATTGTGTTGATGGTAGCTGTGTGTACCTGAAGGTCTTCGTTCAGCATTGTGTTGATGGTAGCTGTGTGTACCTGAAGGCCGGATAGAATTTGACCAAACCGCCAGTCCATCACCTGCACAATATTGTTGAACTGGTCGGCAGGGCCGGGGTTTGTTTCGACATCCGACGGACATCAGCCGAATGGTTAAAGCGTTGGTCTTTCAGTCTCGGGTCCAGGCTTCGAATCTCGGAAACGGCGCCTGGTGGGTAAAGGGTGGGGATTTTCCGATCTCCCAGGTCAACATATGTGCAGACCTGCGTGTGCCTGAACCCCCTTCGTGTGTGTACGCAAGGAGGAGATCAAATACGCACATTAAAGACCCTGTAATCCATGTCAGCGTTCGGTGGGTTACGGAAACAAGAACATACCCAGCATGCACACCCCCGTAAACGGAGTATGGCTGCCTTCATGGCGGGGTAAAACGGTCATGCACGTAAAAGCCCACTCGTGTACATACGAGTGAACGTGGGAGTTGCAGCTCACGAACGAAAAAGGAGGAGAAGTTTGGACATCCATGCACATGACGAGCAATATCACACACAGCACATGCAGCACAGACAGCGATTGTTTCTTCAAAGTCACTACCATCACTGTACTGATGTCAGACCTGGAAACACGATCGTCATTTTGGAACATTTGAGCGGATTGTTTTCATAAACTGTAAACAAAGTTCCTTTTAAGTTTGTTTGATCTGAAGCACTGGCATGCCAACAATGGTTGTAGTAATTTCATGGCGTCAGATCGAGAGAGTGAGAGAGAGAGAGATAGACAGACAGACAGACAGAGAAAAGAAAAGTCCCAAAAATCCAGCGAACGATCCTTGTTATAATCTGTCCAAAGTAAGGCTGTCCCCAAAAGATCATCTCCACGTGTTCCACCTTTATTTTTCTTCTATTCAGTTTTTTGGGGGGTGGAGTGGGAGGGTGCCCAGGGGGAGGGGCAGGCAGGCAGGCAGGGGGATTATGTTTTAAGACTCTTAAAGGCTGCTTTGCATTGCTTCCATACCTTTGAGTTGTTTTCGTTTTTGAGGTGGGTGGATGGTTGGGAAGGACGCGTTCGTTTTGACTTGATTTGTTGTTGTTGTCCTTGTTGTTGTTGTCCTGTTGTTGTTGTTGTCCTTGTTGTTGTTGTTGTCCTTGTTGTCGTCGTCCTTGTTGTTGTTTTGATACGATTTTATACGATTTTTGTCATCGGGATTCATTCTCAGGTGTCTTTCTTTAGGCTGGTGTGTGTGTGTGTGTGTGTGTGTGTGTGTGTGTGTGTGTGTGTGTGCGCGCGCGCGCACACACACACACACACACACACACACACACACACACACACACACACACCACACGCCTGATACCTAACCCACAGTATTGTTATTGACAACAACAGACAACATGTACAACCTGGTCGAAATATACGTGTAAAAGTCTCTCTGACCGAACTGAAATGTCGTAAATATCCTGACAGTGCTCGATAGGCTCAGACATGGACGATCGATGACTTCCTGTTGACTTCACAAACCCTGGCCGCTGGAATATTCTTCTTCTCCTTCTTCTTCTCTTCTTCTTCGTCATTCGTCTTCTTTTTCTTCTTCTGTTCTTCTCCTACTTCTTCTTCTTCTCCGTCATTCATCATCATCTTCTTCTTCTCCTTCTTCTTCTCCGTTTTTCATCATCATCATCATCATCATCTTCTTCTTCTTCTTTTTCTTCTTCTTCTTCTTCTTCTTCTTCTTCTTCTTCTTCTTCTTCTCCGAATTCTTGTTGATCACGATAATTTGGACTGGTTATTTCAAGCGAAGACACATTTATATTTTTTTTAGTTTCTGTTTTTTTAAAAATATATGTTAAAATGTTTTTCTGGCAGTTGGCGATCATATTTTGCTCACTTTTCTTGCTGTCCTGCAGTAAAATCTTTCTGATCTGATTTTCATTTTTAAAGGTATATTTATATGCAGCAAGCAGATTTTGGCATGACAAGAACGAACGTAGAAAAGGGATTTTTTGGCTTTTTCAGCGTGGCAAAGCTCTTCAAGAGACACGGGTGAAACGTTTCTTTCCGAATGTCTTTTTTTTTATATATATATATATATATATATATATATATATATATATATATATATATATAAATCAAGGTACAAACTTGCATGATTTGCTTAAGATGAAAGCTGGTTATCTCTTCTTGCTTTTTAGCATAGTAGTTGAGAAACGACGAATAAAAGAAGAAAAGAGAGAGGCAAAAATAGGATGATACTGAAACTATTCAGGCGATAAGTTTTCTTCATATCTATTCCTTTTATGCGATCCTTACTGTAGCGATAATTCACAGTCAAAACCTAGAGACACAGTTACTATCATGTGATGACATCCTTCAGTAGTTACAGAGGTCATTCCAGAAGGGGATTTGGGGTGGGTGTGGGTGTATCTATTTGTCTTCGTTTAATCATTACGCATGCGTTTTTATGTGTGTTTATTCTTCATGTTCTTCTTCTAACTGGTTTATTATTTATTAACACATCCTTCATCACTACTATGGAGTTTCAGGATTAGCTCTTTCTTGGGTCAAAAGCTATCCTTCAAGTCGCATACAGACAGTCATTATCCATAATCAGTCATCGCAACCAGCACCTGTTTTGTTCGAAGTTCCACAGGGTTCTGTCTTAGGTCCTTTACTCTTCATCATGCACACCAAACCTCTTCATACACTCATCCGATCTCCCAGGTCAACATATGTGCAGACCTGCTTGTGCCTGAACCCACTTCGTGTGTATCCGCAAGCAGAAGATCAAATACGCACGTTAAAAATGCTGTAATCCATGTCAGCGTTCGGTGGGTTATGGAAACGTACCCAGCATGCACACCCCCGAAAACTGAGTATGGTTGCCTACAAGGCGGGGTAAAAACGACCATACACGTGAAAGCCCACTCGTGTACATACGAGCGAACGTGGGAGTTGCAGCAGCCCACGAACGAAGAAGAAGAGGAAGATACACTCATCCAAAGTCACTCTGTTTCCAATCAGTCTTTCGAACACGACACACATCTTTATAGAACAAGTCACCCTACAGAAACAGGTCAAACTATACAGACTTTACAGTCATGCATCACAGATCACAAACTCGAAGTAAATGATAGCAAGACAGAGGCACTTCTGATTCACTCAAAGCGCTCGTTTTCTGACTTGCCTAAGCCTTCATCTATCCTGGTAGGAACCTCAGACATACCTTTCTCAGCATCTGCACGCAGAATGTTGCATGCTTTCTGATGACATGACACTTGACACACACATCAACCACATTTGTAGGTCAGCATATGCAGCACTCCGACAAATCAGCTCCATTCGGCAATATCTAACCACAGAAACCACAAAGACTTTGGTCTGTTCTTTTGTTCTATCTAGATTAGATTATGGAAATCTTCTTGCTGGCTGCCCCAAACACTGTGTTGATCAACTTCAAAAAGTTCAAAACTCTGCAGCACGACTCTCTTTCAAAGCTAAGAAACGTCAACACGTCACTCCCCTACTCGCTTTCCTTCCTTGGCTCCCCATTCAAACACGAATATAATGCAAACTCTCAGTCCTTTGTCACAATTTCTTCACTGATTCTTGTCCTGTCTATCTTTCAGATCTACTTTCTGTCTATCCACCATCCAGACAACTCCGTTCTTCAAATGACAAGCGCACACTGTCCATTCCAAAGATTCGTTCTAAAACTTATGTTGACCGTTCCTTTTCTTTTGTTGCACCTAAACAATGGAATTCACTGCCCTCACACTTCCGTTACACCCCAACAACAACATTCAAGAGAGCACTCAAAACATATCTGTTCAAACTGTAATTTTCTCACTGAATTTTTCCATCTGCATATGCTTGTTGTGATTTTTGTTGCTGGATGTGCTCTTTGTGTTGATCTGTATGCATCTCTGATGATTTTGGTGTGTTTTTCATGATACCTGGTTCCTTGGCGTTTATTTTTGACAATGGTGAATGTGACGTGCTTTGTTTTGCTGTGATTTGCACATGGACAGTGATTTGAGACTGTGATGGCACCTGTGTCCATTTACATATTTCTGTGTCACTTAGTCTTACTTATGTATATTCTAGCCAATACCACGTGAAACTGTGTTGACTATGTACATATTTTACGACACTTAGTCTTTAATTTGTATATATTATTGTAAAGCGTGGTGAGCCACATCTGAGATGAGGGTATTGCGCTATATAAGCCCACATTTTATTATTATTATCATCATTATTATGATGATTATTATTACCGTCTGGACAGATGACGTCTTCTCTGTCTCTCTGATTCCATGTCTCTTTGTCTGTCTCTGTCTGTCTGTCTGTCTGTGTGTCTCTTTCTGAAACAGCACTGTGAGTCACGAGAAAGGCCAAGCAAGCAGTAACATTTGTATTTCGATACAAGTGAATTCTCCATCCCAAGAAGTGGTCTATATGCAGATGACCTCTCACTGGCAGCAGTTCAAACTTGACGTTTCCTGTGACTGGTCGCATCACAAAACTGTAATCGTCCTGTCTGATGTATCAGGCGGACAGCTCGTGTTCAGACAGATACGCTGTACACGTTAACCCCTTGAATGCTGCTGACGAGTATCCTCGTCAGTGAAGGGCTGTTGCCTGAGTGCAGTGATGGCCTAGAGGTAACCCGTCCGCATAGGAAGCGAGAGAATCTGAGCGCGCTGGTTCGAATCACGGCTCAGCCACCGATATTTTCTCCCCTTCCACTAGACCTTGAGTTTGGTCCGGACGCTAGTCATTCGGATGAGACGATAAACCGAAGCCCTGTGTGCTGCATGCACTTATCGCACGTAAGAGAACCCACGGCAACGAAAGGGTTGTTCCTGGCAAAATTCTATTGAAAAGTCCACTTCGATAGGAAAAACAAATAAAACTGTACGCAGGAAATAATACAACAAAAAAAAGGTGGCGCTGTAGTGTAGCGACGCGCTGTCCCCGGGGAGAGCAGCCCGAATTTCACACAGAGAAATCTGTTGTGATAAAAAGAAATACAAATACAATACAAATAAGACTGAGTTTGCAGGTCGGGAGGTTGGTCGCCATTCTTTATTTGAACCCTTCTTCTTTGGATAATATTGTTTTTGTTAACCAAACTAAACTACACCACTAAGAAACAGACAAGCAGCTCTGGCACTTCAGAATCATGGCGCGCTGATTTGATTTGGTCAAGGTTCAGTCGGCAAGGGGGTTAAACATTTTAGAAGTTTAGTTCACCACCACCACAACCACCGCTTTCCCCTTTACAGAAATGGACGATGACGGACAGATGACCCGGTAAAGAATTAATCAGAAATACGAACCTGAAACTCCAGGTATAGTATGTGAAGGGATAACTGGGAGTTTCTTATCATATGTTCATTTTTATAGCGATTGTCAAATTATGCATCTTGATTGTGTGTTGTTTCAACACTGTGTGCCCTTGATATTGTTAATTATGAACGAGTCGTCTAATGACGAGAGTGGTGTGAGTTAAAAAAAAAAATTCTGTTTTTTGTTGTATTTTGCTTCGTTTTATTTTGGTTTGTTCCGTCTTCTGTGTGTTTCCTTGCCCACTGCTGGTCCCTTGGACCAGATGCGTGGTTCATTCCTCCTCGTCCCACGTGAT
>NC_134886.1:15200241-15207741 GCF_041734735.1 Babylonia areolata
CATGGGGGAGAGGGGTGGGACCCATGAGGGATGTGGGGTGAAGGAGGCAGGGTCATGGGGAGAGGGGCGGGACCCATGAGGGATGTGGGGTGAAGGAGGCAGGGTCATGGGGGGAGGGGTGGGACCCATGAGGGATGTGGGGTGAAGGAGGCAGGGTCATGGGGGGGAGAGGGGTGGGACCCATGAGGGATGTGGGGTGAAGGAGGCAGGGTCATGGGGGGGAGAGGGGTGGGACCCATGAGGGATGTGGGGTGAAGGAGGCAGGGTCATGGGGAGAGGGTGGGACCCATGAGGGATGTGGGGTGAAGGAGGCAGGATCATGGGGGGAGGGGTGGGATCCATGAGGGATGTGGGGTGAAGGAGGCAGGGCCATGGGGGGAGGGTGGGACCCATGAGGGATGTGGGGTGAAGGAGGCAGGATCATGGGGGGAGGGTGGGACCCATGAGGGGTGAAGGAGGCAGGGCCATGGGGAGAGGGGTGGGACCCATGTGGGATGTGGGGTGAAGGAGGCAGGGTCATGGGGGGGAGGGGGGGGACCCATGAGGGATATGGGGTGAAGGAGGCAGGGTCATGGGGGGGAGGGGGGGGGACCCATGAGGGATATGGGGTGAAGGAGGCAGGATCATGGGGAGAGGGTGGGACCCATGAGGGATGTGGGGTGAAGGAGGCAGGGTCATGGGGAGAGGGTGGGACCCATGAGGGGTGTGGGGTGAAGGAAGCAGGGTCATGGGGAGAGGGGTGGGACCCATGAGGGATGTGGGGTGAAGGAGGCAGGGTCATGGGGAGAGGGGTGGGACCCATGAGGGATGTGGGGTAAAGGAGGCAGGGTCATGGGGAGAGGGGTGGGACCCATGAGGGATGTGGGGTGAAGGAGGCAGGGCCATGGGGAGAGGGTGGAACCCATGAGGGGTGAAGGAGGCAGGGTCATGGAGGGAGGGGTGGGACCCATGAGGGATGTGGGGTGAAGGAGGCAGGGCCATGGGGAGAGGGTGGGACCTATGAGGGATGTGGGGTGAAGGAGGCAAGGTCATGGGGGGAGGGTGGGACCCATGAGGGATGTGGGGTGAAGGAGGCAAGGTCATGGGGGGAGGGTGGGACCCATGAGGGATGTGGGGTGAAGGAGGCAGGGTCATGGGGAGAGGGTGGGACCCATGTGGGGTGAAGGAGGCAGGGTCATGGGGAGAGGGGTGGGACCCATGAGGGGTGAAGGAGGCAGGATCATGGGGGGAGGGTGGGACCCATGAGGGATGTGTGGGGTGAAGGAGGCAGGGTCATGGGGAGAGGGGTGGGACCCATGAGGGATGTGGGGTGAAGGAGGCAGGGTCATGGGGGGGAGAGGGGTGGGACCCATGAGGGATGTGGGGTGAAGGAGGCAGGGTCATGGGGGGAGGGTGGGACCCATGAGGGATGTGGGGTGAAGGAGGCAGGGTCATGGGGAGAGGGGTGGGACCCATGAGGGATGTGGGGTGAAGGAGGCAGGGTCATGGGGACAGGAGTGGGACCCATGAGGGATGTGGGGTGAAGGAGGCAGGGTCATGAGGGGGAAGGGGGGGACCCATGAGGGATGTGGGGTGAAGGAGGCAGGGCCATGGGGGGAGGGTGGGACCCATGAGGGATGTGGGGTGAAGGAGGCAGGGCCATGGGGGGAGGGGGGGACCCATGAGGGATGTGGGGTGAAGGAGGCAGGGCCATGGGGAGAGGGTGGGACCCATGAGGGATGTGGGGTGAAGGAGGCAGGGCCATTGGGAGAGGGTGGGACCCATGAGGGATGTGGTGTGAAGGAGGCAGGGTCATGGGGAGAGGGGTGGGACCCATGAGGGATGTGGGGTGAAGGAGGCAGGGTCATGGGGAGAGGGTGGGACCCATGAGGGATGTGGGGTGAAGGAGGCAGGGTCATGGGGAGAGGGGTGGGACCCATGAGGGATGTGGGGTGAAGGAGGCAGGGTCATGGGGAGAGGGGTGGTGGTGCCAGGTGACGAGAAAACCTCTTGACTGCCAGGGGGGAAAAAAAGGGAGAAAGTTGAAAATGGTGTTTCAAGTCATTAATCAGTATCCAGACCCAGTCAGCCACAAACTGAGAAAACGTTCTGGAGAGAGACTACTCTAGATCAAATGTGTGAACTTTCAGTGTTCCAGAGTCATTTCTTTTCTTTCGGATGGCGTCATCAGTGACGTCACTATGGACGTGAATACTACGTCCTGAAGCAGCCAAGGGGTGAAATGATGTTGAGGAGAGAAGAGAGAGGGGCAGGCATGGAAACATGATTTATGTCGGGGGGGGGGGGGGGGGGGGGGGGGGGGAGGTTTATGGGTGTATATAAAAGGGGGTTAGACGGGTCCCAAAGCTCCGTAATGGAGGGAGATTGAATTCATTAGCTGGGCGAATGGAAGTGGACAGACACGTGAGGTGTAGTGGGGGTGGGGTGGGGAGGGGGGATGTCGGAATGGAGAGTGGTGGGGGATGAGGAGAGACTTGCAGGTAATGGAGGTGAAGTGTGGTGAGGAGAGACTTGCAGGTAATGGAGGTGAGGTGTAGTGAGGGGAGACTTACAGATAATGGAGGTGAGGTGTAGTGAGGAGAGACTTGCAGGTAATAGAGGTGAGGTGTAGTGAGGAGAGACTTGCAGGTAATAGAGGTGAGGTGTAGTGAGGAGAGACTTGCAGGTAATGGAGGTGAGGTGTAGTGAGGATAGTGAGGAGAGACTTACAGGCAATGGAAGTGAGGTGTAGTGGGGGTGGGGGTGTGGAGGGGGGGTGTCGGAATGGAGAGTGGTGGGGGATAAGGAGAGACTTGCAGGTAATGGAGGTGAGGTGTAGTGAGGAGAGACTTACAGGTAATGGAGGTGAGGTGTAGTGAGGAGAGACTTGCAGGTAATGGAGGTGAGGTGTAGTGAGGAGAGACTTACAGGTAATGGAGGTGAAATGTAGTGAGGAGAGACTTGCAGGTAATGGAGGTGAGGTGTAGTGAGGAGAGACTTACAAGTAATGGAGGTGAGGTGTAGTGAGGAGAGACTTGCAGGTAATGGAGGTGAGGTGTGGTGAGGAGAGACTTACAGGTAATGGAGGTGAGGTGTAGTGAGGAGAGACTTGCAGGTAATGGAGGTGAAGTGTGGTGAGGAGAGACTTACAGGTAATGGAGGTGAAGTGTGGTGAGGAGAGACTTACAGGTAATGGAGGTGAGGTGTAGTGAGGAGAGACTTACAGGTAATGGAGGTGAGGTGTAGTGAGGAGAGACTTACAGGTAATGGAGGTGAGGTGTAGTGAGGAGAGACTTACAGATAATGGAGGTGAAGTGTGGTGAGGAGAGACTTACAGGTAATGGAGGTGAGGTGTAGTGAGGAGAGACTTACAGGTAATGGAGGTGAGGTGTAGTGAGGAGAGACTTACAGGTAATGGAGGTGAGGTGTAGTGAGGAGAGACTTACAGGTAATGGAGGTGAGGTGTAGTGAGGGGAGACTTACAGGTAATGGAGGTGAGGTGTAGTGAGGAAAGACTTGCAGGTAATGGAGGTGAGGTGTAGTGGGGGATGAGGAGAGACTTGCAGGTAATGGAGGTGAGGTGTAGTGAGGAGAGACTTACTGGTAATGGAGGGGATGTGTAGTGAGGAGAGACTTACTGGTAATGGAGGTGAGGTGTAGTGAGGAGAGACTTACAGGTAATGGAGGTGAGGTGTGGTGAGGAGAGACTTACAGGTAATGGAGGTGAGGTGTGGTGAGGAGAGACTTACAGGTAATGGAGGTGAGGTGTAGTGGGGGATGAGGAGAGACTTACAGGTAATGGAGGTGAGGTGTAGTGAGGAGAGACTTACAGGTAATGGAGGTGAGGTGTAGTGAGGGGAGACAGGTAATGGAGGTGAGGTGTAGTGGGGGTGGGGTGTCGGAATGGAGAGTGGTGGGGGATGAGGAGAGACTTGCAGGTAATGGAGGTGAGGTGTAGTGAGGAGAGACTTACAGGTAATGGAGGTGAGGTGTAGTGAGGAGAGACTTACAGGTAATGGGGGTGAGGTGTAGTGAGGAGAGACTTACAGGTAATGGAGGAGTAGTGAGGGATGAGAAGAGACTTACAGGTAATGGAGGTGAGGTGTAGTGAGGGATGAGGAGAGACTTACAGGTAATGGAGGTGAGGTGTAGTGAGGGATGAGGAGAGACTTACAGGTAATGGAGGTGAGGTGTAGTGAGGAGAGACTTACAGGTAATGGAGGTGAGGTGTAGTGAGGAGAGACTTACAGGTAATGGAGGTGAGGTGTAGTGAGGAGAGACTTACAGGTAATGGAGGTGAGGTGCAGTGAGGAGTACCTTCATAAATTGCATGTCGGGTGGAAAAGGAGGCTGTGGCTGGAAGGTGCGAGCTGGGGGGCATTGGAGGCTAGGGGGAAGGGGGGGATAGGATGAGGGGGTAGGTGGGGGGTATGGGGGCAGGCATGGATGGATTGGATAGGGTTGGGTGGGGGGGGGGGGGCAGGTTGTAGGATAGGAAAGGATGGGTGATGTCTTTGTGTTTGGGGTGGAGGTTGTTGATTATGTCCTGTGTGGAGAGAGAGAGAGACAGAGGGAGAGAGAGAGGGGGGGAGGGGATCAAAAGTCGTTTAACTGGTGATTCGTGATCTTTTTTTCTTTTCTGTTTTTTTAACCACGTATACTGTCCTTGTGTTTTTCTGTCCCGTTCCCTGCTGTCTCTCGCTGTCTCTCTCTGACACATCCACACGCATACACGCACGCACACGCACACGCACATGCGCGCACAGAACTAAGAACACTTTGCTTCAGCACACAGTTTAATCCTTCAAACAATGCCGAACGGAAATACAAAGACAGATCCAAAAGAAAAAAACCCAACAACAACAAACAAAAACAGAAAAGTCCAAACGACATGGAAGGAAATGGTCATTCCATCCTCAGTTTATTAGGAAAATCGATAGTCCCAACAATCACCAGCAGTGGCTCACGTCGGAAACAGAGCTTTCAACGTGCACGCCCTCCCTCCGCACCTCCCCCCTCCCAACCTCCTCCCTACCCCACCCCCATCCCCTCTGACCCTACTTCTTCAATCACTGTTTGTTCACAGAAAATGAATAGAAAGCTTAAAAAAGAAGAAGAAATGAAAAACGTAAGGAAGAAGGCAGTTGGAAAAAAACAAAACCAAAACAAAACCGTAGGTCTTAAAGACAAAAACACTTCGCCGCGTAATTGGCACTGCAGGTTTTTATTTGTTTGTTTGTTTGTTTATTTATTTATCTATGTTGAGAGAGGGGGGAATACACGCGCACGCACGCACGCACGCACACACACACACACACACACACACATATATATATATATATATCTGTGTGTGTGTGTGTGTGTATTTGTGTGTGTGTGCGTGTGTGTGTGTGTGTGTAAACAAGCAAACAAACAGAGGTAAACTGCAGAGTATATTAGTTAACATTTGAAGATTGTTTTTTGCCTGCACTGGATGCGTTTTCACGTAGAATTGAAATGACTGTTATTTTGTTTCATTTCACTTTGCCTTATTTTATTTAGCTGTGTTCTATTGCGTTGTGTTTTGCATTATTTTCTCTTGTTTGATTTCATTTTACGGAGAACATTTCCATCTTCTTATGGAAAACTATTCAACTGAATCAATGAGCTGATCCGCTAATGGTCCGCCAGCAGTGTCATGAACTGACTGTTGGAAGGTGTGGTGATCGAGGCCCACAGAAAGGCATATTATCATTGTGATGGACATTTTCAGCCCTCTTCACCTCCTACACACAGTTTCAGTTTTAATGAGGCTTCAAAGCGTGCGGGCTGATCCATACACACTACACTACATCTGCGTAAAAAGGGTGGGGGAGGGGGCCCGGGGAGATCCAATTTCTGACCTCTTCACAGACCCAGTTTTTAACTCGCTGGAAAGGTCTCAAACTCTTCTTCTTCCTACTCCTCTTCTTCTTCTTCTTATTCCTCCTCCTCCTCCTCTTCTTCTTCTACTTCTTCCTCCTCCTCCTACTCCTCCTCCTCCTCCTCTTCTTCTTCTTTCTTTCTTTCTATCTTCTGCTTCACCTTCTTCCATCCTTTTGTATCACAACAGTAGGGGCAGCACTGACGACCTGGCAACCAGTTGTCTCCACTTCTCCCTGCTCCTCGTCCTTCTCAGGACGTCGTTCAGTCTTCGGCCTGTCTGTTCTGGGACTTGTCTTCCCATGTATTGTTTTTCTGTCTGTCGGCTGTCCTTCTTCCTTCCCCGCGCCGTGCCTTGCAGGATTGCTTTGGTAAGCCACGCCGGTCATGACACAGTGCCCACACTTTGGTAAGCCATGCCGGTCATGACACAGTGCCCACACTTTGGTAAGCCATACCGGTCATGACACAGTGCCCACACTTTGATAAGCCATACCGGTCATGACACAGTGCCCACACTTTGGTAAGCCATACCGGTCATGACACAGTGCCCACACTTTGGTAAGCCATACCGGTCATGACACAGTGCCCACACTTTGGTAAGCCATACCGGTCATGACACAGTGCCCACACTTTGGTAAGCCACGCCGGTCATGACACAGTGCCCACACTTTGATAAGCCATACCGGTCATGACACAGTGCCCACACTTTGATAAGCCATACCGGTCATGACACAGTGCCCACACTTTGATAAGCCATACCGGTCATGACACAGTGCCCACACTTTGGTAAGCCATACCGGTCATGACACAGTGCCCACACTTTGGTAAGCCATACCGGTCATGACACAGTGCCCACACTTTGATAAGCCATACCGGTCATGACACAGTGCCCACACCACATCACTTTGATAAGCCATACCGGTCATGACACAGTGCCCACACTTTGGTAAGCCATACCGGTCATGACACAGTGCCCACACCACTTCACTTTGATAAGCCATGCCGGTCATGACACAGTGCCCACACCACTTCACTTTGATAAGCCACGCCGGTCATGACACAGTGCCCACAACACATCACTTTGATAAGCCACGCCGGTCATGACACAGTGCCCACACCACATCACTTTGATAAGCCATACCGGTCATGACACAGTGCCCACAACACATCACTTTGATAAGCCATACCGGTCATGACACAGTGCCCACACCACTTCACTTTGATAAGCCATACCGGTCATGACACAGTGCCCACACCACATCACTTTGATAAGCCACGCCGGTCATGACACAGTGCCCACACTTTGGTAAGCCATACCGGTCATGACACAGTGCCCACACTTTGATAAGCCATACCGGTCATGACACAGTGCCCACACTTTGGTAAGCCATACCGGTCATGACACAGTGCCCACACTTTGATAAGCCATACCGGTCATGACACAGTGCCCACACTTTGGTAAGCCATACCGGTCATGGCACAGTGCCCACACCACCTCACTTTGGTAAGCCATACCGGTCATGACACAGTGCCCACAACACATCACTTTGATAAGCCATACCGGTCATGACACAGTGCCCACACCACCTCACTTTGGTAAGCCATACCGGTCATGAC
>NC_134886.1:15212741-15225241 GCF_041734735.1 Babylonia areolata
CCGTCAGGCCACCACGTCACACTGACGTCACCAGAGCCCATTTATCCACGTCACCGAGCTGACATGACGTGACGTATGGAGGGACAACGTCTGGTGAAGAAGCCCTCCATTCCATTTTGCCCCACCAGGAAATGACACGGCCTGTCGTGTTCGTCATCTGGCTCAATACTGACAGCCCGCTCCATCCTTGTCTCTCCGTCTGTCTGTTTGCCCCTCTCTCTCTCTGTCTCTCGGTCTGTCTGTCTGTCTGTCTCACTCTCTCTCTCTCTCTCTCTCTACAAAGAAAAGGAAGATGTATACATTGCCAATTTGAATAACAGAGACTCAGAAATTAAAATAAAACATGCCGTAGAATGTCTCGATACAGATATTGATGAAGCACTTAATGTATTTGTTGAATGTGTTAGCTCTGCAAGCAGTTGTATGGTTAAGAAATGTTTTACCCAGTCAAAGAGACAAAATTCTGAATGGTTTGATAAAGAATGTAAGTTGGTCAAAACTGACACCAGAAATAAGTTAAGAACATTTAGATTTTCAAGGGATGAGGAAGATAGAAAAGAATATGTTCAAGCACGGAAAAAATATATAACTTTATTAAAAACTAAAAGACGAAATTACCGAAGAGAAAAAATAGATTCACTGGAATCAAATTTATCAAACTCGTCAGCATTCTGGAAAAGCCTAACAGAAATGGGGTGTGGAAAAACAAAAAGTAACATCAGTAATGATATCAGTATGGAAGAGTGGCATCAGCACTTCAAAAGTCTATTTTCCTTGGATAATGATATGGACAATGTTGATAATTCTGCTGATCTTAGTAACCTCGATGATGATGAAGAATGTGAACTTAATAATGCAATTTCAGAGAACGAGGTTTCGTTCGCTGTTCACAAGCTGAAGTCGGGAAAAGCATGTGGACTTGATGGTATTTCTGCTGAAATGTTAAAATCGGGTAATAAAATTACTGTACCATTTCTGACAAAATTATTTAATGCTCTGTTCGATAAAGGACTACCCAAAAGAATGGTCCAAAGCTATTATCATTCCCATTTTTAAGAAAGGCGATATTGATAATGTTGATAATTATAGAGGGGTATCCCTGTTAAGTATTATTTCTAAATGCTATACAACGGTGTTGAATAATCGATTATATAAATGGTTAGAAAATAACGAGATGATTACAGAAGGTCAAGCTGGTCACCGAAAAAACTACTCAACTGTTGATCAGATCTTTAACCTGTATACTTGTATTCAGAAATGCATGTGTCAAAATAAGAAATTATACGTTGCTTTCGTTGATTTTAGAAAAGCATTCGATTCTGTAAGACATGATAAGTTGTTACAGCATTTAGGAAAACAGGGTGTATCAAGTAAATTCTTTAAGTCTTTGAAAGCGATGTATGATTCATTGTTAGCATGTGTCAGGGTTAATTCACAATATTCTGAATTTTTTTAATGTCCACTTGGTGTACGACAGGGATGTGTCATGAGTCCCATTTTATTTTGTACATTCATCAATCAGATTGCTGAACATATGTCTGTGTCAGGTAGACATGGGGTTCAATTGATACCAGGTACCACGGAATTGTTCATACTGCTTTTTGCAGATGATTTTGCTTTATTATCAACAACTCCAACAGGACTTCAAAATCAATTGAATATTCTTAAATCATGCTGTCAGGTGATGAAGTAGAAAAATTAATGTACAGAAGACAAAAATAATGGTGTTCAGAAAAGGCGGGTTTTTAGGTAGGCATGAGAAGTGGTTTTTTGAAGATGAAAAAATAGAAGTAGTAAATGAATACTGTTATTTAGGGTATACATTCACATCAAAGATAAATCCCAAAAGGAGGACCGAACATCTTGTTGTGAAAGGCAAAAGGGCAACCATGAGCCTTGTGAAGGCTTTTCAAAAGTATAGAGAAATGTCATATGCAGCATTTTTCAAAATATTTGATGTAAAGGTACAGCCTGTTCTGTTGTATGCATCTGAAATTTGGGGTATGAAAAGACTATAGAATGTAGAAAAAATTCATTTATTAGCATGTAAGCGATTCTTGGGAGTACCAGTGAAAACGCCAAACAAAGTGGTTTATGGTGATCTTGGTAGATATCCGTTATTTGTAAACTCGTTCTTAAATGTTATAAGGTACTGGTTTAGAATATACAGATGGATCAAAATAGACTGCCATACATGGCTTATCAGATGTTGCTTGGATTAGATTTAAATGGAAAACAGTGTTGGGCTTCTCAAGTTAGAGAAATATTATGTACAACAGGTTTTCATTTTGTGTGGTTGCAACAAGGTGTTGGTGATGTGAAAGGATTTCTTATTACTTTCAAGCAAAGACTTATAGATATCTTCATTCAAGAATGGTCGGGTACTATTAGTGATAGAGACAGATATTCATGCTACAGATTATTCAAAGTTATATTTGAAAAAGAAAAATACATAACAAATGCTGATGAATATTGTTTCAGAGTGGCGTTGTCTCAGGCCAGATTTAATGTGCTTCCATTAAATAATAATGTTAATAGGTACACTGAAAATGATGTTTTAAAGCATTGTCCTTTTTGCCAAGGTGAACTAGAAGATGAATACAGTTTGTTGTTTGTGTGTTCTGTATATACTGATTTACGGACAAAATTTCTTCAAGACTGTTTAAACATGTCTCTTAGTTCACTTCTCCGATCAAACAACAAACAGAGAAATTGCCATGTATCAGAATTTATTTTCCATGCGATCAAAAGGAGAAATCATATACTCAGACCTAATTAAGTAGAATTAATGTCACGTCCGTGAACATTATGATATTGTGTCATATATTCAAGTGTTATAATACCCCTTCCCATGCCCACCCCCAGTCCCCTGGTTTTGAATTGTGGTCCATGGCCAAAGTTCATTAAAACATTTTCGTTCGTTCGTTCGTTCTCTCTCTCTCTGTGTCTGTCTCTGTCTTTGTCTCTCTCTCTCTCTCTCTCTGTCTCTCTCTCTCTCTCACTGTATATGTCTATTTTTCTCTGTGTATGTCTCTGTCCTTGTATCTATCTATCTGTCTGTCTCTGTCTCTGTCTGTCTGTCTGTCTGTCTGTCTCTCTCTCTCTCTGGGTAGGTAGGTGGGTGTGAGTGAAGGTGGGTAAGAGTGTGAGGGTGGGTGAGGATGTGAATCCCTCTCGCCCCCCCCCCTTCCCCACTCTCTCTCTCTCTCTCTACCCTGTTTGTGTTTCTGTCTCTCTTTTGTTCCTCTCTTTGTCTCAATTTGTCTCTTGTTGTCTCTGTCTCTCACTCTGGATTCCTGTGTCTACACGTTCTCTTCGGTCCAATGTGTGCGTGTGTGTGTGTGTGTGTGTGTGTGTGTGTGTGTGTGTTCGTTCGTTCGTTCTTTAGTTTAACGTCTTTTCACTGCAAGTGATATTAGACGAGGGAAGGAAAAAAAAATCGAGTGGGAGGAGGGGGAGGGGGGATTACTGTGTACGCATACGAGTAAGTGTGTGTGTGTGTGTGTGTGTGTGTGTGTGTGTTAGAAAATTATTGATTTAAGTTATAAGTTTTGTTTAAAAAATTGTCAAAAAATCATAACAATATAACATGTTTCTAATGGTAGAAAAAGTCCAATGGTCAAAATTTCGTTTGAAGAAAAACACACCGGCAACTCGGAGTTACATAAGAACATACAGAAAATGTATGGTTTCATGGGAAAACATTACCATAATTATTTTCATAAGAGGCAAATCATTTCTCTAATCTGCGGATGGAAAATAAATTGTTTTAGGACAAAATATGTCAGTAATGTTTCTTGCATCTGTTGTGCTCACATAACAGCCGATCATATACCAACTTGCGATATGTTTAAGTCTCACATCCCTGAACTCTGTGTGTGTGTGTGTGTGTGTGTGTGTGTGTGTGTGTGTGTGTCCATTCTGCCAATCACAATGATGAGGGTTGCAAGGACAGCGAATAAGATTATACTCGGCTAAAATATTCATACTGAAATATTGCACATCAATCGCTTTCTTCATTTTCTTGACAACAATCTAGAAGGGAGTATTATTCTTGTGTTGTTTCTCGGTGCACTCGTGCGTGCGTCTGTGTGTGTGTGTGTGTTTGTGCACATGCGTGTGCGCGCTGTGTGTGTATGTGCGTGTGTGTGTTTGTTATTTTCATCACGTGTGTATCTGCTTCTCTCATTCTGTCTGCCTTTTACTCTCACTTCCTCAGTTTCTGTATCGGTCACGGTTTATCTGTACCCCTTTTCTCAGGTTCTCTCTGTCTGTCCATCCGTCCGTCCGTATGTCCATGCATCTCTCTCTGTCTCTCTGTCCTTGTAGTAGTTATTAACGTGACGATAGCCTTGAGATGGCCTTAGTGGTCGGCGAGGCTCTAAGCACCATAATTTCTTTTCTTTGTCTGTGTGTGTGTGTGTGTGCGCGCTTGCTTGCGTGCGTGCGTGTGTGTATATGTGTGTGGGGGGGAGGGGGAGGGGGCGGAGGGAGAGGAGTGTGTGTGTGTGTGTGTGTGTGTGTGTGTTTCCCTCTTTCTCTCCCTCTAAAAATGGAGAAAAGAAAGAAAGAAAGAAAGTCATGAACAAAGCGACAGAAAAAGGACACGAGGCAAAATCCGAAGGAAACAAAGAAAGTAAGAAAGAAAGACAAAAAAAAAAGAATAAAGTAACATCATACGACTGCAGTGATGGAAGAGTGTTGTTTACTTGTGTGTGAGTGTGTGTGTGTTGGGGGGGGGGGCCGGGGGGGGGCCCGGAGGGGGAAGAAGGGTGTGTGTATGTGTGTGCGTCTGTGTGTGTGTGTGTGTGTGTGTGCGTGCGTGCGTGCGTGTGTGTATATATGCGTGTGGGGAGGGAAGGGGGGATGGGGGGAGGAGTGTGTGTGTGTGTTAAGAAACTCAGAGGGTGTTTATGTGAAGTGACTCGATGTTACATGCGCAGATTTTTGCCTAAATTGATTTTTTTTTTTAAAGTAAAGTCATGCGGGTGGACGACATTTTTAAAGCCCATTATTTCCTGTGCTTTGTGTATCTGTCTGTGCCCCTCTGCCTCTCTCCCATTCCCCTCAAATAAATGTGTGTGTGTGTGTGTGTGTGTGTGTGTGTGTGTGTGTGTGTGGCGAAGCAATGAACAAAAGGGAAAGAAAAAGGTGAAACGAAGGCAAATCTGAAGGAAACAAAGAAAGAAAAGAAAAAGTAATATACGTCTGTAGTGATGGAGGAGTTTTATTTGTTTGTGTGTGTGTGTGTGTGTGTGTGTGTTTGTGTGTGTGTGCGTGTGTCTGTCTGTCTGTCTCTCTGTCTATCTGTCTGTCTGTCTTTCTGTCACTGTGTGTGTGTGCATGTGCGTGTGTGTGTACGTGTGTATGACCTGTATTCTCCATCATTTTCTTATTGTACAAAACCAACCATATAGAAAATATCAACAATGGAAAAAAAAATCACTTTATCTAGTTGCAGTGCATCGATTTATCAACTCTGCATGAGACAACCAATTTGAACCAGTTCTGTAACGTGCTCTGTGTAAGATCGAAATGCGTTTTTCTGTGTCATATTTCGTTTCATGTAAGATATTTCCTGAATTTACTGACCAGTGGTAGTATAGCCTACAACTCCTGAACATAATTATGTGCCTTTCCAACAGAAGGACGAACATGGAGACACGCAGACAGACACATAAATATGCACGCAGGCAGACAGACACACAAACATACACAGACACGCAGACAGCCATACTAACAGTAACAAACCACTAAAAAAAAAATTCACAAATCAGAAGCAGCAGAGTCAAAATGACCTTGGGAATTTGCTGCGTCGTGAATTTCACCGCTCAACACCCCACCTTTAAAAAAAAAAAAAAAAAAAAAAAAATCAAACTCGGCTTGATGTTTGAAATTATTCACCTCCGCTCACGATCGATGTAAAATTGGTTTCATTATTATCTGAGGGGCTGGGGAAGGTAGGAGGAAGATAGGGGGTGGGCAGTGTGAAAGGGGTGGGCGGTGTGAAAGGGGTGTGTGGTTGTGTGGAGGGGGGTGGGTGGGCTACACCCTGTGATTCTGATCACGTGTGGTATTATCTGTCGCCAGAGACGTTCGTGCGCTGAACGCACATGTTTTACTGGCCAGTTTGGTATTATTAGCCTATCTGCTGCGTGTGTGTGCTGGTAAATATAAAGAAAAAATTGCATTGGGTGTGCTGGGGGAGGGGGGTCGAGGGGGGGGGGGTCGTGGATGTATGTGTGTGTGTGTAGGAGGGTGGTGCGTTGGTGGGGGGTGGCTGCGTGTGAATAGAACAGAATAGATTTTATTGTCATGAAACCGTAAGGTTTATAAGACACAAGTGCAATGGTAAATAAATGAATGAATGAAAAACACACAATTAATCAATCAGTTAATGCAGTAAATTGCAGCAGCATTCATAAACAAATTTTCCTAATCTTGTTTGTATATATTCATCATCTGTTAGCATCACCTGACTGGGAATATTTCCTGTGTTATTCGATTTTTGAATATCTTTTAAAAATTGTTGCCTAAAGGTTTTATATTTAATACAATGATCAAGAAGATGGATTTCGTCTTCCAGGATGTTACACTTTTTGCACAATCTGTCTTCTTGTGGAATATTTAAATATCTACCTTTCTCAATCTTTAGGTCATGCGCGCTTATTCTGAGTTTCGTTAAAACTTGTCTGTGTTTTCTATCTGATATATTTAAAAGATAGGTTTCAGTTTTGTACTCTGCTACAATCGTATTGTAAAATTTTAGCTTTAATGTTTTTTCTCTTTTATCTTTCCAGTATTTGATATATTCATTTTCTAATTTTTTTATATACAACGTATTTCAGTCTATGTACGCTGAATGTGAATGTTTTTTTTTCAAATGTGATCATGGCCTATAATTTCGAGTATCTTTCTAACAAATATCAACCATGAGGAAGTTGTATTTTCTTGTTGGTACATGGACTTATATATTTTGTTGATGAGGGAAGTTTCTGGTAACTGAATAATGTGAATCCAATATGTAATAATTTGACACATTGTCTTTAAACTTATTGGGAATATGCCCAGTTCACCTAACACAGGAAGCACCATAGCTTTTTTTGTGTACTCCAAGTACTTGCTTACAGAATTTAATGTGTAATTTTTCATGTGGAAACTTATTCGATAAGCAGTCGTCAAAATTTTTGTGCTAAGTCGAAAGAATCATCCGGTTTGACTTGGTAAGGTAACCATACCTCCGCCCCATAAATCGATATTGGCGTTATCAAAGTATCATATAGCTTAGATGTGGTACCTGGATTGATGTTGATATTTTTGAATGTTCTTCGTAAAGTATACAATGCTTTGTTTGCTTGTTTAGTTAGGTGTTCCTGTGCTCTTATCAGACTTTCACTTTTGTGGAATATAACTCCTAAATATTTATATTCTTCTGCTGTTTGTATTATATCTTCCCCACAGTAAAAATATATTGGTACTTTTGGGTCAGATCTTGTAAAGATTACCACTTTCGTTTTTTCTCTATTAATTTTTAATCCCCATCTATGGCAATATGTGTTCAAATTATGTAATTTTTGTTGCAATCCTTTTCTTGTTAAAGACAGAATAACCAGATCATCAGCATAAAGTAAACATGGTACATTGCTCGGTGAAACAGCATTGAATTTTGGAGAATCGTTACTTTCTATAGATTTTGCAGTATCATCTATGAAAATAACTAAAGTTGGGCTTAGTGTATTGCCCTGTTGTACACCCTTCTGTACAGTTATTTCTGTGCTGAGGCCTTCGTATGAATTTATCTGAATTTTGGAATTATCATACATGTCTTTAATTATATCAAAGCATTTTCCAGTTATGCCCATTCTTTACAACTTTAGGAACAGGGCATCGTGCCAAACATTATCAAAGGCTTTTTCAAAATCCACAAAACAACCGTATAATCTACCATTTTTTACTTTTATTACTTCATTAATGATCTTTTTTAGAATGAAGATTTGATCAGTTGTTCAGGAGTGTTTCCGAAATTCAATTTGTTCCTTTGTTAGGCGTTCACCTTGTTCTAGGTACTCAGTTATTCGATTATTTAATATTGTGCAGAATACCTTGACCAAGGTATTGGTTAAGGTTATTCCCCTATAATTATTTGGATCTCCCGGGTTCCCATTTTTATACAATGAAATGTTTAAACTATTTTTCCAACATTCCGGATATATACCTTGAGTGAAAATAATGTTAAACATTTTTTGAATATGGGTGTACGTGTGGGTGGATGCATCAAGGTGTCCAGAAAATCTATTAGTTTCTCCATGAATTTAAATGCAGTCTGGTTACATGTATGTGTAAGGAATGGACTGGAATTTTCAATTTAGAAACAGTGACCAGTTTATAATTCAAGGAGCTTTTTTTTTCTTTCGTGCATGAAAACGTCTTCGCTAACAAGTTTTGATAAACATTTAAAATATTCAACGGCACGTTCTATATGAAGCATTTCAGAAACTGCTCAACGGAACATCGTTGAATAATACATACAGATATAAATTCAAATAGTCACTTGTGCAAAGTGGATTTCAAACTCGAGATGCATTTCCTTCTGTGTTGCCCTGCATTCAGTTAATCAAAAGAATCATGACCAATCAAATCAAGATGTTTATACTCCAGCCGACCGCAGTGGGGCCATTCCAGGGATAGATGCCCAGAAGTAATTAATTCCCGAGTCAGTTCCGGTCATGTCTACTGATGGCCTGGGCTCCTCCGAAAAAAGAAAGCATGGTAGGAAATGTGCCTATAATTCACTGTCATAAAGGATTTCAGTTAGAAAGCATGGTAGGAAATGTGCCTATAACTCACTGTCATAAAGGATTTCAGTTAGAAAGCATGGTAGGAAATGTCCCTATAACTCACTGTCATAAAGGATTTCAGTTAGAAAGCGTGGTAGGAAATGTGCCTATAACTCACTGTCATAAAGGATTTAAGTTACGATCATCTATGGTGTCATAATTCAATTGCTTATGTAGTGTGTTTAACCTTCATTAAGGGGCAATTGCACATAATTATGAATAAATCATCTCTGTCTGTCTGTCTGTCTGTCTGTCTCTGTCTGTCTGTCTGTCTGTCTCTGTCTGTCTCTGTCTGTCTGTCTCTCTCTCAGGGGGTTACATGGCAAAAAGCAAAGCTATAGAACGTTTTTTTTTGGAGAGAGAAATGTAGTACAATGCAATACAACACAATGCCATACAGTGTAATACAACACAATGCCATACAATGCAATGCAATACAATGCAATACAATGCAGTACAATGCAATACAGTACAATACAATACAATACAATGCATGCAATGCAATCCAATACAATATGATACAATACAATATAATACAATGCATGCAATACAATACAGTACAATACAATACAATACAATACAATACAATACAATACACAGTGTGGTACAACACGACACAGTACAGTGCAGTCCACTTTCATCAAAGATCATTTGTCACTGGCATTTCAAAACGCCGGTCAGTGACCAGTGGCTGGAAAACTGTCGGTGAAAGTGGCAGTGAAGCACCAGATCGCACTGACTGGTACACTGAGGATCGTCTTAAGCCAGTCAGCAAACACCCAGATTTAATGTCAAATTTCGGCAGGGCCACGAGCGCGGTATTTCATAATTCGCACACACACACACACACACACACACACACACACACACACACACACACACACACATTTGTCTGTGTGAAATTCGGGCTGCTCTTCTCAAAGAAAGTGCGTCGCAACAGTGACAGCGCAACCCTTTTTATTGCGTGTTTTTTTTAATAATTAATTTTGTTTGTTTGCTGTTTATGTTGGGTTTTTTGTTGTTTTTTGTTGGGGGTGGTGGGGGGGGGATGGGGTCTGCCTGCAAGTCTGTCTGTTTTCCTATCAAAGTTGATTTTTCTACATATTTTTGGCAGGGAAAACCTTATTGATGCCATGGGTTCTTTTATGTGCGCTAAGTATGTAATACATACTTGTCGTTGTAAATGCCACGAGCTCACTGCCTTGGAGGTGTGAGCGTCAATCTGTATTATGATGATTACGATGATTGTCACCATTACTGTTATTGTTGTTGTTATCATTATCATTAGTATCATCATCATTATCATCATCGTTATTATTATTACTATCATTATTGCTGTCATCATCATCATTATTATTGATATTATTATTATTACTATTAATTATCATTATTATTATTGTTGCCGTTGTTGTTGTTGTTGTTACGGCACGGCGTTCACACTGAACCCAGCCAGTTGCTGACGGCAGCTGTCCGAGAATTGTTCGCTCGTCATTTTGCGTTTTTCCCGCCCTGTAACTGTGCCGGCGGAAAGCGTTCACACTGGCCACCAGCCGTCTCCAGCCAGCTGATTGATTTGTAGCGAGCACACAAATGAAACTGATTCAGATGCAAGCAACGTGAATCTTAATTGTTTTCAGTGAGAGGAAGACTGAAAGAATCTGGGTAAAAACTCGACTTATACGGGATAAAAGAGGCGACGTATCGAGCCACAGGCTCTTCTTCAGGCAGATGAGTGACAGACAGAAAGACACAGACAGAGAGAGTACAGTTCAGGAAAGGAAAGTGATGAGAAGTCACAGGAGATGACACAAGAAACAAAGAAGGGTGAGAAGGACTGTGTGTGAAGGAAAGAAGAGGTTCTGAATGGGAGGGGTGGAGGGAGGGGAAGGGGGGGGGGTTGGTAGGGGGTGAGAGGGCAGGAGAGAGGGAAGGAGGTGGGAGAAACTGTTTTGGACTTATGAACAGGTAAGTGAAAAAAATCGATATAATAATAGTATATATATATATATATATATATATATATATATATATAAATCGCTTTGTGTAGCAATCAGCTGGTTGAATGTGAACAGCCACAGACATTACAACACAAATCATGTACTTCACGTTGTGGACTCTTGCACGTGCTCAACGAAAGTTGCGAGCTTCACGTGGTCTAAGACAGCTGTCGTCACGGTGTGTCAGTTGACGCAGAGGGAGACACTGTTTGTATCAGTTTATGTCAGTTTTATAATGGAAACAGGTCATATGTCGTAACTGCACCAAGTTCGAAATAATGCCAGTTTTATAACTGAAACCTATCATATCGCAGCTGTACCCAGCTTGGAAGACTGCCAGTTTTATGACTGAAACCTATTATGTGTCGTAACTGTACCAAGTTTGGAAAATTGCTAGTTTTATAACTGAAGCCGATTATATGCCGGAACTGTACCCCCCCCCCTCTCTCTCTCTCTCTCTCTCTCTGTGTGTGTGTGTGTGTGTGTGTGTGTGTGTGGAGGGGGTGGGGGTCGAGGGGTGATAGTGGTTGGCTGGAATGTTCTTTCTTTCTTTGTGTGGGCAAGATAGACGCAAACTATTCGGGGCATATTCCTCTCGACTATTCCTGCAATAACAATGATTTTCTTTGTTCGTTAGCTGCGTGTGTGTGGGAGGAGAGACGGAGAAGAGGACTGGGTGTATATGTGCTCTGTGTGTGTGTGTGTGTGTGTGTGTGTTGGTTGAGATCAACTGTATACTTGCTGTTGCCAATCTGAAAACTTGTAGCAAACCCCAACATATCCAGAACAAATTTGTGCATTTGGTAGTTAACAGTTCCAGAATCAGTTTCAGGCACAAAGATAGCTTACCCAAAACTGATTGGTATTGTGCGAAAAATACAAAAGGGGAACGGTTAGATGGCAATTAAATAACAGTCAGACTGAAACCGTCATTCTTTCTACAAACAGACTGTCTCTGAACAATACTTTTCTGCTGCCTCCCAAACAGAAGAGAGAATCGAATGAAAAGCTTGTATAATCTGTGGAAAGAAGTTCCGTGTGATTCCCCATGAAGCAACATAAAATCAACGCTGCAAAATCAGCATACGTACAACTCCGTAAAAATCGTCATTCCTGTCCGACAATCATATCGGAACGATTGAAGTAACGCAGACTGTTGTCTGTTCTCTTGCCTTGCAGTCCTGTGAGGGTGGCTTCCCTGCATGCAGGAAGCAATCAGCCATCTGCAGCAGGGGGGTCCATGATGAGATGGAAGAATCGTTCTCTCTCTCTCTCTCTCTCACAGTGCCACCTACTTCCGAACAGGGGCAAATAATAACAACTGTTGTCATGGATGAGCGATAGAAGTCGTGACCAGAAATGTCCCTCGCGAGTTGTCTCCACTTTTACAGCGCCCTGCGATTTGGGAATACAGAACACTGACAGCAACAACAGCAACAACAAAACAACAACGACAACAAAACAACTTAATGTCCTCGGTTGTGGAGGCGACAGCAGGTGAGAGGAAGGTGACACAGAGAGGTCAACAGACAGCAGATGAGAGGAAGGTGACACAGAGAGGTCAACAGACAGCAGATGAGAGGAAGGTGACACAGAGAGGTCAACAGACAGCAGGTGAGAGGAAGGTGACACAGAGAGGTCAACAGACAGCAGGTGAGAGGAAGGT
>NC_134886.1:15230241-15235241 GCF_041734735.1 Babylonia areolata
ACAGACAGACAGACAAACAGAGGCAGACAGACAGGAACACAGACAGACAGAGGCAGACAGACAGGAACACAGACAAACGGAGGCAGACAGACAGAAACACAGACAGACAGACAAACGGAGGCAGACAGACAGGAACACAGACAGACAGACAAACGGAGGCAGACAGACAGGAACACAGACAAACGGAGGCAGACAGACAGAAACACAGACAGACAGACAAACGGAGGCAGACAGACAGGAACACAGACAGACAGACAGACAGGAAGACAGACAGACAAACAGAGGCAGACAGACAGGAACACAGACAGACAAACGGAGGCAGACAGACAGGAACACAGACAGACAAACGGAGGCAGACAGACAGGAACACAGACAGACAGACAGAGGCAGACAGACAGGAACACAGACAGACAGACAGAGGCAGACAGACAGGAACACAGACAGACAGAGGCAGACAGACAGGAACACAGACAGACAGACAGAGGCAGACAGACAGGAACACAGACAGACAGACAGACAGGAACACAGACAGACAGACAAACGGAGGCAGACAGACAGGAACACAGACAGACAGACAAACGGAGGCAGACAGACAGGAACACAGACAGACAAAGACAGAGGCAGACAGACAGGAACACAGACAGACAGACAGACAGGAACACAGACAGACAAACAGAGGCAGACAGACAGGAACACAGACAGACAGACAGAGGCAGACAGACAGGAACACAGACAGACAAAGACAGAGGAGCCAGAGATTCATCAGATAAAACACGACAAAAGTTTAGAGAGAAAAGGAGAGACGCAAAATTAATGATAATGATATTTCAAACTGAAATATTGTTGAATTTCAAAGGGGGTTTAGTTCACACACACACACACACACACACACACACACACACACACACACACACACACACACACACACACACAAAAGAAAAAAAAAAGAAAAAAAATGTTTGCGATAGAAGAAACAGTTGAAATACATACGGGACTGAATTGAAAAACAACAATAACAACAACAATAACAACAACAACTGATTTCTGTCGTTGAGGAAAAAGAACAGTTCGTTCTTAGTAAATTCTCTCCTTCTCCTCCTTCCTCCCTCTTCTCGGGGAAAGAATTAATTAATGAATTATGCCTTTGATCGTTCGTTGGTTTGTTCCTGATTTTTCTTTCTTCCTTCCTTTCTTTCTTCCTTTCTTTCTTTCTTTCTTTCTTCCTTTCTTTCTTTCTCTCTGTCTGTGTGCCTTTTGTTCGCCCGTTCACATTCGTTCATAAGATCCTTTAGTGATTTACATTCGGTGAAGTATCATGACGTCATATTGTTCGTGTTTCTTTCTTTCTTTCTTCCTTTCTTTCTTTATCTCTTTGTTTCTCTCTGTCTGTCTGTCTGTCTGTCTGTCTGTCACCCGTTCACATTCGTTCATAAGACCCTTTAGTGATCTACATTCGGTGAAGTATCAGGACGTCATATTGTTCGTGTTTCTTTCTGTCTTTCTTCCTTTCTTTCTTTATCTCTTTGTTTCTCTCTGTCTGTCTGTCTGTCTGTCACCCGTTCACATTCGTTCATAAGACCCTTTAGTGATCTACATTCGGTGAAGTATCAGGACGTCATATTGTTCGTGTTTCTTTCTTTCTTTCTTCCTTTCTTTCTTTATCTCTTTGTTTCTCTCTCTCTGTCTGTCTGTCTGTCTGTCACCCGTTCACATTCGTTCATAAGATCCTTTAGTGATCTACATTCGGTGAAGTATCAGGACGTCATATTGTTCGTGTTTCTTTCTTTCTTTCTTCCTTTCTTTCTTTATCTCTTTGTTTCTCTCTCTCTCTCTCTGTCTGTCTGTCTGTCTGTCACCCGTTCACATTCGTTCATAAGACCCTTTAGTGATCTACATTCGGTGAAGTATCAGGACGTCATATTGTTCGTGTTTCTTTCTTTCTTTCTTCCTTTCTTTCTTTATCTCTTTGTTTCTCTCTGTCTGTCTGTCTGTCTGTCTGTCTGTCACCCGTTCACATTCGTTCATAAGACCCTTTAGTGATCTACATTCGGTGAAGTATCAGGACGTCATATTGTTCGTGTTTCTTTCTTTCTTTCTTCCTTTCTTTCTTTATCTCTTTGTTTCTCTCTCTCTGTCTGTCTGTCTGTCTGTCACCCGTTCACATTCGTTCATAAGACCCTTTAGTGATCTACATTCGGTGAAGTATCAGGACGTCATATTGTTCGTGTT
Source organism: Babylonia areolata (assembly GCF_041734735.1). Taxonomy (NCBI): domain Eukaryota; kingdom Metazoa; phylum Mollusca; class Gastropoda; order Neogastropoda; family Buccinidae; genus Babylonia; species Babylonia areolata. The sequence goes on from NC_134886.1 coordinate 15,232,471, forward strand.
TCTTTCTTTCTTTCTTCCTTTCTTTCTTTATCTCTTTGTTTCTCTCTCTCTCTGTCTGTCTGTCTGTCTGTCTGTCACCCGTTCACATTCGTTCATAAGACCCTTTAGTGATCTACATTCGGTGAAGTATCAGGACGTCATATTGTTCGTGTTTCTTTCTTTCTTTCTTCCTTTCTTTCTTTATCTCTTTGTTTCTCTCTCTCTGTGTCTGTCTGTCTGTCTGTCTGTCACCCATTCACATTCGTTCATAAGACCCTTTAGTGATCTACATTCGGTGAAGTATCAGGACGTCATATTGTTCGTGTTTCTTTCTTTCTTTCTTCCTTTCTTTCTTTATCTCTTTGTTTCTCTCTGTCTGTCTGTCTGTCTGTCTGTCTGTCACCCGTTCACATTCGTTCATAAGACCCTTTAGTGATCTACATTCGGTGAAGTATCAGGACGTCATATTGTTCGTGTTTCTTTCTTTCTTTCTTCCTTTCTTTCTTTATCTCTTTGTTTCTCTCTCTCTGTCTGTCTGTCTGTCTGTCACCCGTTCACATTCGTTCATAAGATCCTTTAGTGATCTACATTCGGTGAAGTATCAGGACGTCATATTGTTCGTGTTTCTTTCTTTCTTTCTTCCTTTCTTTCTTTATCTCTTTGTTTCTCTCTCTCTGTCTGTCTGTCTGTCTGTCTGTCACCCGTTCACATTCGTTCATAAGACCCTTTAGTGATCTACATTCGGTGAAGTATCAGGACGTCATATTGTTCGTGTTTCTTTCTTTCTTTCTTCCTTTCTTTCTTTATCTCTTTGTTTCTCTCTCTCTGTGTCTGTCTGTCTGTCTGTCTGTCACCCATTCACATTCGTTCATAAGACCCTTTAGTGATCTACATTCGGTGAAGTGTCAGGACGTCATATTGTTCGTGTTTCTTTCTTTCTTTCTTCCTTTCTTTCTTTATCTCTTTGTCTCTCTCTCTCTCTCTCTGTCTGTCTGTCTGTCACCCGTTCACATTCGTTCATAAGACCCTTTAGTGATCTACATTCGGTGAAGTGTCAGGACGTCATATTGTTCGTGTTTCTTTCTTTCTTTCTTCCTTTCTTTCTTTATCTCTTTGTTTCTCTCTCTGTGTGTCTGTCTGTCTGTCTGTCTGTCACCCGTTCACATTCGTTCATAAGACCCTTTAGTGATCTACATTCGGTTAAGTGTCAGGACGTCATATTGTTCGTGTTTCTTTCTTTCTTTCTTCCTTTCTTTCTTGATCTCTTTGTTTCTCTCTCTGTGTGTCTGTCTGTCTGTCTGTCTGTCACCCGTTCACATTCGTTCATAAGACCCTTTAGTGATCTACATTCGGTGAAGTGTCAGGACGTCATATTGTTCGTGTTTCTTTCTTTCTTTCTCCCTTTCTTTCTTTATCTCTTTGTTTCTCTCTCTCTCTCTGTCTGTCTGTCTGTCTGTCACCCGTTCACATTCGTTCATAAGACCCTTTAGTGATCTACATTCGGTGAAGTATCAGGACGTCATATTGTTCGTGTTAGTTGATTTGTTCGTTGTAGTCGTTGTTGTCATTGTTTTTGTTCTTCTTTCTTTCTTTCTTTCTTTCTTTCTTCTTTTCCCCCTTGTCCGTTCATTCAATTACCCTTTCGTGTCTTTCTTTCTTTCCTCCTTTCCTTGCCTTGTGTCTTTCTTCGGTGGCGGTAACGACATGAAACGTCCCTTCATCCTCTCCCTATCACCCCTTCTCCTATCTTCGTCCCTCCCTCCCTCTCTCTCTTCATCTCTCTCTCCCTCCCTCTCTCTCTCCATCTCTCTCTCCCTCCCTCTCTCTCTCTCCATCTCTCTCTCCCTCCCTCTCTCTCCATCTCTCTCTCCCTCCCTCTCTCTCTCCCTCTCTCTCTCCCTCCCTCTCTCTCTCCACCTCTCTCTCCCTCCCTCTCTCTCCATCTCTCTCTCCCTCCCTCTCTCTCTCCATCTCTCTCTCCCTCCCTCTCTCTCTCTCCATCTCTCCCTCTCCCTCTCTCTCTCTCATACTTGTAAGTATTATGTCTCACGTATGATGAAGTAAGAAATGAATTTATTCCGCCAAAGTATTCTCGAAATCCATGTATGTTTAAATTCTGCTTACTTATGTCTGGTACTAATAAATCTGTTTTATTTAAACTGTCCAGATTTGTTCACAAAGCAATGAATATGCAGATGCAAGCTACAAAAATGTAAATGTTCCCCTATACGCAGAACATGTCATCACTCATGTTATGGGCCAGAGGCCTGGCATTAAAATATTTTTGACTGACGTTTTTTCTCCTCTCTCTCTCTCTCTCTCTCTCTCTCTCTCATCATCATCATCATCATCATCATCATCATCATCATCATCAATGTTATCATCAGCAGCAGCAGCAGTAGCAGCAGCTGCAGGAGCATCATCATCATCATCATCATCATCATCATCATCATCATCAGCAACAACATCAACTCAGTAGTCCATAGCTAAAAGCCAAGTGACTCACACAGAGCCAGAGATCCAAGTATAAATGAAATAAAAGGAAACAAAGCAAAACCAACAACAAACAAAGTTTGTTATTTTCTTCTTTTTGAGAATCAAATCTTCGTTTAAAAACCAATTTCCTCGATGTATCAAAGGTTAAAACTCTGAAGTATGTACATAAAATCGTTATGTCCCACAATAATAGCCAAACTGAAAACGAAACACAACTTTTGAAAAGCAAAGATTAAACTTTAGACGTTACATCAGAAGCACTGGACTTTTAAAAATCAATATCATGTTCCTGAAAA
>NC_134886.1:15240241-15285241 GCF_041734735.1 Babylonia areolata
CTGTCTGCTTGGACCAAGCAGCGTCGCCTGTGACTGTAGAGACCGTTGCGAAAGAGACAGTCTCTGTCGCAGCGGTCACATGTGTAAGCTGACGCTGGTCTGTTGGCTGCCGTCCCTTTTCTGCGAACTCACTTTTCTGCTGCAGCAGCTGACAGTTTGTCCTCACCAATCCGTAGCTGATTTTTGAGAGTGCTTCTCCAGCTGTTGCGGTCATCTGCAAGGTCCTCCCAGGACTCAGTGTTGATCTCAAGTGCCTTCATGTCACGTTTGCAAACGTCTTTGTATCTCAGCTGAGGGCGGCCGATGCTTCTCTTCCCCGTGGCGAGCTCTCCATAAAGGATGTCTTTTGGGATGCGACCATCTTCCATGCGGCGAACGTGCCCCAGCCAGCGCAGCCGACGCTGTCTCAGCATGGTATACTTGGTTGGGAGGCCAGCGCGAGTCAGGACTTCGGTGTTTGTCACCTTGTCTTGCCAGGAGATGCCGAGTATGCGCCGTAGGCTTCTCAGGTGGAAGGTATTGAGCCTTTTCTCCTGACGAGCATGTGTGGTCCACGCCTCACTGCTATACAGCAAGGTGCTGAGGACGCAGGCGTTGTAAATAGCCATCTTTGTCTTCGTGGTCAGCTTGGGATTTGTCCACACTCTTTGTGTGGGGCGGGCTAGTGTTGTGGCTGCCTTCCCGATCCTCTTGTCGATCTCGGTGTCAAGGGAGAGGTTGTCGGTGATGGTGGACCCAAGGTAAGTGAATTGATGGATGTCTTCAAGCTCGTAGTCATCAATGGTGATGGCCGGTGGAGATGGCGTGTCTTGGCCTAGGACGTTTGTCTTCTTGAGACTGATGGTCAGACCGAAATCTTTGCAGGCCTGGGAGAAGCGGTCCATTAGTGACTGCAAGTCCCGCTGGGTGTGGGTCACAACTGCGGCATCGTCGGCAAAGAGCATGTCTCTGATGAGGGCTTCGCGGACTTTTGTCCTTGCTCTGAGGCGGGCGAGATTATAGAGCCTGCTATCTGATCTGGTCCGCAGGTAGATCCCTTCTTGCGCTGTGCTGAACGCATGCCTCAGGAGAAGAGCAAAGAAGATTCCAAATAGGGTGAGGGCGAGGACACAGCCTTGTTTGACACTGCTGCGTACGTCGAAGGGCTTGGAGAGGTTACCATTAAACTGCACCGTCCCTTTCATGTTGGAGTGGAAGGACTCAATCAGGCTGTGCAGTTTGGTGGGGCAGCCGATCTTTTGAAGAGCCCTGAAAAGGCCGTCTCTGCTGACTAGGTCAAAGGCCTTGGTGAGGTCAATGAATGCGACATACAGGGGCATCCTCTGCTCCCTGCACTTTTGGATTTGGCGAAGGGAGAAGATCATGTCTACCGTGGATCCCTCTGTTCGGAAATCACACTGTGATTCCGGATAAACGCGTTCGGCCAGTTTCTGCAGGCAGATTAGAAGGACCCGAGCGTAGACTTTGCCTACAATGCTGAGAAGCGAGATGCCTCTGTGTTTGTTGCAATCGCTCCTTTCGCCCTTGTTTTTGTACAGGGTGATGATCTTGGCGTCCCTCATGTCCTGCGGTACAGCTCCCTCATTCCAGCACTGACAGAGGACTGTGTGCAGAGGATGCAGAAGAGTAGTCTTGCAGTGTTTAATGAGGTCTGGGGGAATTCCGTCGCTGCCAGGTGCCTTGCCTGATGTCAGGCTGTTAATGGCCTTGCTGAGTGAACTCCTGAGTTGGCTCTGCGTCAAGTTCTTCCATGACCGGCATGCACTTGGTGGCATCGAGGGCTGAGTTGGACACCATGTTTTCTGTGGAGTAGAGGTCGGAGTAGTGTTCCGCCCATCTCTCCATCTGCTGGCTAGGATCGTAGATTACTTCCCCAGTGGAGGATTTGAGGGGGGCAGTCTTGCTCTGTGTTGGTCTCAGTGCCTTCTTGATGCCATCATACATCCCTCGGATGTTGCCTGTTTCAGCAGCATTCTGTATCTCTTCGCTGAACCCTGTCCAGTACTCGTTTGCACATCGCCTGGCGTTAAACTGAACCTTACTCCTGGCAGCCCTGAGGATTTGCAGGTTCTCACTGGGTGACCGTTTGTACTCAGTGAGTTCAGCGCGCTTGGCCTCAAACCAGTCGTGGGACTCCGCGGTTTTCTTCCCAAAGGTGGCCATAGCAATGTGGTGCATGCAGTCTCTGGGCTGCAATGCATCGAATTCTCTCTCAAAGGCCTCTGCGAACTGTTCTACAAGGTCTGGCTGAGACATCTTGCTGACGTCAATGCGAGAGTTTCCTTGTTTCTTTGAGCAGTGGAACTTCTTTGGTTGCAGTCTGATCTTGCAGCATACCAGAAAGTGGTCCGTGTCGCAGTCTGCGCTGTGGTAAGAGCGAGCGTGGAGAAGGTTTTTGATGGCAGCTCGTCTTACTAGGATCAGATCCAGTTGGTGCCAATGTTTTGAGCGCGGGTGCCTCCTAGAGACTTTGTGTTGGGGCTTCGTCCTGAAGAAGGAGTTGGCGATGCACAGTTCATGGCAGGTACAAAACTCAAGTAGTCGCTGTCCGTTCTCATTCATTTTCCCCACTCCAAAGGAACCGAGACAGGAGGGCCACGAAATCGTTGTCTGCACCCAATCTGGCATTGAAGTCGCCCAGGAGAACAAGTTGTTTTGTCCTGGGGATGTTCCTTATGATTGATGCGAGATTTTCGTAGAACTCATCTTTGGCGTCTGGAGAGGCGGACAGAGCTGGAGCATATGCGCTGACGAGAGTGACAAAGCCATCGGAGGTGTTGAGGCGGAGAGTCAGGAGTCGTTCTGAACCGCCGCTGCCCGGTTCGATCATGTTCAGCAGGCTGTTCCTGACTGCAAAGCCTACTCCGTGCTCTCTTGGGGCATCAGAGCTCTTTCCTTGCCAGAAGAAGGTGTAGTCCCTCTCCTTTAATGTTCCTGAGTCAGCCAGCCGTGTTTCCTGCAGAGTGGCAATGTCCACATTTAGTCTCTTCAGCTCACTGTTTATGACGGCCGTCTTTCTGGCGTCACTGATGTCTTGCAGATCTTGGGAGAGCCAAGGCATCATTGTCCGGACATTCCAACAGGCCAGGTTCATTGTTGATCCGTTTCTTGAAGTTTTCTTTTTGTCTGGTGCGGAAATTAACGACCTGCTTGTCGGATATTCTCCTAATCTTCATACACCCATAGGAGAAGGCAGGTCGTGGCGGGACAGCACCTAATTGGCTGGGGGCTGCCCAGCTTGGGCGAGCGGTAGCTGTCCAGTGGGACGCGAGGGTCCCTCCAACCGTCAAAAGCAACCCCTGGCGTCGGCTCTACGCCATTTGAGCGCTAACTTATAACCGGTAGCTGTTGCTTCACGTGTTCTTCCGACGCTAGTGCTAGTAGCGAAGCTGGAGTGTCCTCTCCAGGTTGTAGGTGCAAGGTGTTTGTGGATGGATTGACGGATATAAGCCTGGGAAATGTAATGTGGAAGACAGGCTGTTGCCCATGCAGCTTGTCCCCCCTCACCACCTCGCTGACAGATCCAAAGGAACAGCAAGGCTTTTACGTTTTGGTGCCAGCGCGTCCGCAGGAGCTGCCGGAAAGTGACAAAGTTTGCCATCCAAACGCCTTAGGGGCCCCGCACCGGATTTTCTGTCAGGGTTTACTCCCTTAGCTAGGTGGCCGCAGATAGCTCTCCAGAGGTGGCGCCCTTTGATGGGTCATTTATTTCTACCAGGGTGTCTAGCCACCCTCCTCACTATCCTCCTGAGAGGACTGGTGGGAGTGCTGGTATAGTCGCCAGCAATTCGACCCTGTGACAGGTAGTACTGGGATCCAGGTTACCAGTAGCAGATATATCTATCTGACCTGACACGTACACTGTTTCACTATTTAGAAAGTAGGTTGACCACGTGCAATCATGCTTATAAGTGGTAAGTTACATGAGACTTCACAGACATTCTTAAATAATGAGATCCATATCATTATTACATTGGACTGAGATTTTTCTTTTTTCTGTTGATTGAATGGAATACATATCTGGACAAATTATGCATCTGGTGGACATTTGCTACCTGGAGCAATGAACATAAGGGAGTTCTGACCGAATTATTTAGAAATTTGGTTCTATGGTCTGAATATATGGGACAGTCAAATAGAAAATGACTTTCGTCTTCAATTACCAACATACAAAAAGAGCAATTTCTATATCGATTAGAATCTCTATACCGATGTACATTTCTATTGAGTGGGAGTACATTAAATCTTATTTGCGAAACAGCAACTCTAAAATAGTATGTCTATATCGTTGCCTTGCACAGTAGTCTTTCGTTATCTATTTGTAACAGTTTAAACTAGTACATTAATAGAGAAACATAAGTATTTGCATAGAGTGGATACATTTCCAAATCACCATAAACCATTTTGTTAGGGCCTCTAATTGGTACACCTAAAAAATCTTGTATGCTACCATATGAACTTTTTCTAAGTGATCTAGCTTGTTAAATCCCCATATTTCAGATAAATATAATGAAATGGGTTGTATCTTAGCATCAAATATTCTAAAGAAAGAGTTGGCAATCATTTCTTTGTACTTTTGAAAAACCCTGTTTAGTTGTACAACCGCTTTCTTTCCCTTGGTTGCTAAATGTTCAATACCTCTTTTCATTCCTAGCACAGTAGTAAAGTTGAAACCTAGATAGCAGTAACTGTTCACCACATCCAGTTTCTGACCATCGGAGAACCATTGTTCATTCTGACAGAGACACAGAGGGACAGAGACATACAAAGAGACATGCAGAGAAATGAACTGGAGAGGCAGAGACAGCAGAAAGACACAGACAATAAAAAAGAGAGACTACAGACACAGACACAAAAGAGAGAGAGAACAGAGAGACAGACAGACAGAGATCAAGATATGATGTGATGTGGCAGCTCTAGCAATCTCTTGAGAAGGACCCATATGTGCCCACTCCCCTGCATATTGATTTCATTGCCTCATCCAAAAGATTCAATGTCATGAATAATACATTCGCATCACTCTAACCAGTCACACAATTCTCCGACACACAAAAAGATAGAAGTCCTTAAAAAACGGAACGAAGGGGAGGACTGGGCCCCTCCTTCCTATGCTGATGCCAAAACAAAACAGAAACCAGTTCATTACCCCGATGGCCCCCAAAAGGCCATGAGGCCTAGAAACTTTAACCACCAAAATAACAATCGATTTTCCATGGATTGAGTAAAACAATGCATGCTGAGTGACAATGGGAAAGTGTTCGTGAAGTGGTCAACGTGTGAGAGTCTGCTGGATTCGTTAGCGTCACTGGCTTGTCGTTATTGCCAGCAAACCTGTAACATCACTTTCCCCAAGATATTTGGCATTCTCCTGTATGTATGATAGTCAGTCGTGTTCGACTATGACCATCAGAACAGCAGAGGAGGTAACTGCTGTCCCGATTATCTGGTCTAGAATTTGATTGAGTGGAGAGTGTTTTGCCCAGTTTACATCCCCACTCTCTCGACCAAGAGGGTTTTAGGACAGTCAGCGTTGGGATGGTTTCCAAAGGCCTGCTAGCCTTGGGGGCAGCAGCACTGAGAGCCAGTGCAATTTTGCCTCCTAGTTTGAGAGTCATAGTCCTTCACAAAAGGCTAAGCTGTAAATGATTTCCCATTGCAATGGAGAGACCATTGAAAATACAGCATTCTCTTGTAAGAGGAAGGAGGCAGAATAGTAGAGACGCTTATCTACCTATGCAGTGTCCGTGAGGGGCTGGGTTCCAATCCCTGTCTCGCCCTTTCTCCCAAGTTTGACTGGAAAATCAAAGTGAGCGAAATCATGTGGTAGTGGACAGACAGTGGACAACAGACCAACGAGAAGAGCCAGACCAACGTGGTTCTGTGACAGACAGACCACTGCATTGCCTTCCTCACTTCTGGCCACGTCATGGAATGGGGCTGCTCGGAGTGTGGGTCTTCTTCTTCTTCTTCGTTCGTGGGCTGCAACTCCCACGTTCACTCGTATGCACACGAGTGGGCTTTTACGTGTATGACCGTTTTTACCCCGCCATGTAGGCAGCCATACTCCGTTTTCGGGGGTGTGCATGCTGGGTATGTTCTTGTTTCCATAACCCACCGAACGCTGACATGGATTACAGGATCTTTAACGTGCGTATTTGATCTTCTGTTTGCATATACACACGAAGGGGGTTCAGGCACTAGCAGGTCTGCACATATGTTGACCTGGGAGATCGTAAAAATCTCCACCCTTTACCCACCAGGCGCCGTCACCGTGATTCGAACCCGGGACCCTCAGATTGACAGTCCAACGCTTTAACCACTCGGCTATTGCGCCCGTCGGAGTGTGGGTCTGAAATAAGTTGATTCTTTTTTATGTAAAGAATGTGAACGCTTGCGGCATAAATCTGCTGTATTCTTCATTTGATCATAAAAGGCACGTGTTCGTTACTCTTCCTTGTTGATACACTATACAAGCTTGCTTGATCACTAAACACATGTAAATGTAATTACAATCAGTTAAGTTCATGTAGCTTTTTTAGACATGTAGCGTGGTTGGTTGAGTTAAAGGTTTTGGTTTTATTCATTGAAAATGATAGTACTCAGTGGAGTTAAAGGTTTTGATTTTATTTACGAGACTTGAATGAATATACTCAGTGGAGTTAAAAGTTTTGCTTTGCCTATGAAACATGAATAGTCTGAATTCAAAGTAATGTTTTGTGTACAAAAGATGAATATTGGTCTACTAAACTAACGTTTTTATCTCACTTATGGAGTACGAATATGTTCAGTTAAGATTTTGTTCTGTTTTTGAAACATGGCAATGGATAATTGAGTATTCTCCATTAAAAAAAAAATTCTTGATCAATAATTCTTGTGAGTTTGCACAAATAACCCAGATTACCAACAGGTTTGTCTATGTCCAGCCCATGTCACATCCGTTCATTTGTAGCCAGCGATGTGAGGATTCTAAACAAATGCAACATGCTCACAAAACAAAGCTGAATTTCCCATCAGTTAAGAAATAGATCAGTTCTCTATCGACACACCCCTCTCCCCTAAAAACACCCTATATACAGGATATTTGCCCCCACCCCACCCCACCCCCTTTCCTTTTATCCGACAATCACAGCGATCAGCAGAGGTATGGCCCGTGACAAATCTCCACAATCTCCAGCTGGCATTTCATTGGCTGCACGTGCGTGCCGACTGGGCAGCGGTGGGAGTGTGCAGTGTTTACTGTGCAGATTATCTCCCTGTGTTGTGCAGCCTTTGTCAGTGGACTGTTTTGTTTGGAATGGAGCTGAAACCGTTGTGTGTGAACGTGTTTCTGTGCTGCTGTGTGCTGTTGAAGATTTTGGCCATGACTGGTGTTTGTAGTATACACGTTTCTTTCTCAGTTAATCTTAACTCAGTTGGTGTTTCTATGTCCGTTTCTTGCTCAGTTTATCGTACAGTGTCTGTGTGTTTCTTCTTCTTCGTTCGTGGGCTGCAACTCTCACGTTCACTCGCATGTATACGAGTGGGCTTTTACGTGTATGACCGTTTTTACCCCGCCATGTCGGCAGCCATACTCCATTTTGGGGGGTGTGCATGCTGGGTATGTTCCCGTTTCCATAACCCACCGAACACTGACATGGATAGTACAGGATGTTTAACGTGCGTATTTGATCTTCTGCTTGTGTAAACACACGAAGGGGATTCAGGCACTAGCAGGTCTGCACCTATGTTGGCCTGGGAGATCGGAAAAATCTCCACCCTTCACCTACCAGGTGCCGTTACCGAGATTCGAACCCAGGACCTTCAGATCGAAAGTCCAACCACTCGGCGAGTGCGCCCGTCATCTGTGTGTTTTTCTGTCTGTGTCTTGATCTGTGTCTGTCTCTACCCCCCCCCCCCCCCCCCCCCCCCCCGCCTTCTGTCTGTCCATCTGTCTGTGTGTCTGTCTCTCTCCGGCTGTCAGTCTGTGTGTCTGTCTCTTCTCTCAAGAATAGGGTTATGGCTGACGCAGTGTGGAGGAAGGAAAGACAACAATGTCAAGAACGACAAACCGATTCCATTCTTCCACTTCAGTCCTGCATTCTCTAGGGCCAGGTATTCCAAACAAACGTCTGCCGCAGATTGTACAACAGTACACTGACGAAGCTGCCACAACTTAAGAACAGAGTACAATAAGCTTCCAAGTATTTTTCGTTGTTATTGTTTTGAGTGTGCATTTCATTTATCGTTATTGTTTGTCTATGGTCCCGACTGTCATGCCCTATCCTCATTTCTCCTGTTCCCAAGGAGAGGGGGATGGGTTGTGTTTTGAAATCCCGTCACACATACAGGTGATTGTAGACATCTTGTTGAAGCAAAGACCATGTCTGTAAGTCATTTGTTAAAATATTATTTTCACCAAAAAATTAAAAGTCCTTTGTTAAAATATTATTTTCACCAAAAAATTAAAGTATATAAAAAAATAATATTTTCTTTAATTGGGAAAGGCTGGGGGAATTGGATGAGTTCAGTGGGGAAAACAGGACAGGTGGGGGGTGGAATCAAAGATGAATTGTTTCAGTTCAAATAAACAGAAGTACAGTTTCAGAAAATTACTTTTATGAACTCCGTTGAAGGAACATCGTTAATTAACAACAACAACAACAAAAGAAACACTTGAAATGATAATGAATATAAGAAGTCAAACACATTACAGAATGGAGGACTGACGCATTTTGCATTCTCTTGTTACTGAAGATAAGAGTCATGCAACCGAGATTCGGCAAAACCTGATTTGATGTAAATCTGTCTTGAATCGTCTCCCCCGCTGTGCTGCGTTGTTTTGTGTTGCGCCGTGTAGTTAAGCGGTGCGATGCTCTGCTCCACGTTGCGCCGTGTAGTTATGGGGTGCGATGCTCTGCTCCACGTTGCGCCGTGTAGTTATGCGGTGCGATGCTCTGCTCCACGTTGCGCCGTGTAGTTATGGGGTGCGATGCTCTGCTCCACGTTGCGCCGTGTTGTTATGCGGTGCGATGCTCTGCTCCACGTTGCGCCGTGTAGTTATGGGGTGCGATGCTCTGCTCCACGTTGCGCCGTGTAGTTATGCTGTGTGATGCTCTGCTCCACGTTGCGCCGTGTAGTTATGCTGTGTGATGCTCTGCTCCACGTTGCGCCGTGTAGTTATGCTGTGTGATGCTCTGCTCCACGTTGCGCCGTGTAGTTATGCTGTGTGATGCTCTGCTCCACGTTGCGCCGTGTAGTTATGCTGTGTGATGCTCTGCTCCACGTTGCGCCGTGTAGTTAAGCGGTGCGATGCTCTGCTCCAAGTTGCGCCGTGTAGTTATGGGGTGCGATGCTCTGCTCCACGTTGCGCCGTGTAGTTATGCTGTGTGATGCTCTGCTCCACGTTGCGCCGTGTAGTTATGGGGTGCGATGCTCTGCTCCACGTTGCGCCGTGTAGTTATGCTGTGTGATGCTCTGCTCCACGTTGCGCCGTGTAGTTATGCGGTGCGATGCTCTGCTCCACGTTGCGCCGTGTAGTTAAGCGGTGCGATGCTCTGCTCCAAGTTGCGCCGTGTAGTTATGGGGTGCGATGCTCTGCTCCACGTTGCGCCGTGTAGTTATGCTGTGTGATGCTCTGCTCCATGTTGCGCCGTGTAGTTATGGGGTGCGATGCTCTGCTCCACGTTGCGCCGTGTAGTTTTGCTGTGTGATGCTCTGCTCCACGTTGCGCCGTGTAGTTATGGGGTGCAATGTTCTGCTCCACGTTGCGCCGTGTAGTTATGCGGTGCGATGCTCTGCTCTACGTCGTGTTGTCTTACGTTCTCCTGTGTTGTTCCCGTGAAAGAAGAAAAGAAAAGAAATGAAAAATAGCCTTCTACATAATCATAGATTCTGTCAGTTATAGATCTTTGAAAATAAACAGAGAATCACTATAACTTGACAGCCGCCGTGACAGGCGCAACAGTCGCCGGATTGATTAAAGCGTTGGACATTGAATCTGCAGGTTGTGGACTGATTCAGATCCCGGTCTCGGCGTCTAGTGGGTTAAGGATGGATGTGCTGTGTTGTTTTTTTCCCGATCTCATAGGTCAATATAAAAATTACGTACAGGTCTGCTAGTGCCTGAACCCCCTACATGTGTATACGCAATCAGATGAGTCAAATGCAAACAGTCGTTAAGCATCCGCGTATCCACGGTTGTCTTCGTTAGGAGGGTTATAGAAATGAGAACATACCCGGAAACGGAATTTGGTTGCCTACATGGCGGGGTAAAAACGGTCATGTACGTAAGAACCCACTGGTATAAATGAGTGAACGACCGTTGGGGTTGTAGCCTAGGAACGCTAGAGAACAATGAGAAGGAGAAGAAGAAGAAACATCTACTGATTTCCATAGTTCCGGCTTATTGACAATTTGTCCATAAACCCCACCTAAGCCCCATTCCTCCTACGTACTCGCTTCATTCTCTGCTCCCACCACCACACACACGATCAACAACAAAAAAGAAAACAGCAGCAACAAAAAGAACAGGAGAAAAAACAACAACAACAACAAAACAGAAAAAAAAAAAAAAAGAGGAAGGATGGAGCGCCCAAAGAAAGTTTTCATTGTAATGAACTTGACAAGCCAAGCATCTCTCCCTCCTTTCCTCCCATGGACCCAACCGCAGCAAAGCCGCGAGCGGCTGTCTTGGTGAGGCTGTCAACATGTCAGCACGTGCAACGCGTAGCATCTCTCACGGGAAATTAATGCGCCCCAACTCCCCTCCCACCACCGTACATGTCATCTTCTTCCACACACACATAGAGTGCTTTCTGTGTATCGTAGATAACATAATATTCTTTTCTTTTCTGTTTTTTCCCCCTTGTTATTGTTTTGTTTTATTCTTCTTTCTTTTTGCTCTGAAAATGTTTTCTATTCTTTCGGTGTATGGCTAGATAACACAGCATTCTTTTTTTCTTTTTTATTGTCATTGTTTTGTTTATTTTTCTTTCTGCTCTAAAAATGTTTTCTATTCTTGGCTAGATAACAGAATAGTCTGCTTTGTTGCTGTTGTCGTCGTCGTTGTTGAAGAATTCATGAATGAATGAATGAAAAAAGTGACAAATGGAATCCGACATTCAACATTATAATTTTGAGAGATAGTGTGGAAAGTAACAGAAGTGTGTGTGTGTTTGTGTGTGTGTGTGATGAAAACCAACGGAACAAAGAATTGTCTGAAACGAATGCAGAGATCAAGGAATAAGAAAAAGGGGGTGAGGGGGGATGTGGGGAAGGAGTGAAGGGGCTGGGGGCGGGTGGCTTTCCTATGGATTGGGATGGAAAGTCTGCTTTACTTGTTTTATGCTGGTTTGATGCGTGTGGGAGTCGCTCTGAGTCTAATATTTCTTTTCGCAAGTTATGTTTCCGATAATTATGTGATCATTTGGCCGTTAATGCCAAACATCGGTGCAACCACGAAATTACATATAATATACCAGATCCAAAACTGATTGCTTTAAATTCATTCAATCAATCAATCAATCAGTTCTTTGAAAGAAACACGGGACAAAATACTTCCCCACGTTCACGTTCAGATACCCGATACAATTACATTAGTTCATTCGAAAAAGAAAAAAAACAAAAGTATACCTATAAACACGGGGTATAACTGAAGGTGGTTATGCCGTGTCTTTCCTGTAACTTGGCCTATTTTCACAACAGTTAGACACCGTAAGCGGTTTTCATAAAAGCGTGTTGGTCACAGAACTCTTCGAGGCTTTCTGCACATGTGGAGTGATGGCCTAGAGGTAACGCGTTCGCCTTCGAAGCGAGACTCTGAGCGCGCTGGTTCTAATCACGGTTCAGCAGCCAATATTTTCTCCCCCTCCACTAGACATTGAGTGGTGGTCTGGACGCTAGTCATTCGGATGAGACGATAAACCGAGGTCCCGTGTGCAGCATGCACTTAACGCACGTAAAAGAACCCGCGGCAACAAAAGGGTAGTCCTTGGCAACATTCTGTTCAAAAATCCACTTCGATAAGAAAAACAAATAAAACTGCACACAGGAAAAAATGCAAAAAAAAATGGGTGGCGCCCTCAGTGTAGCGGCGCGCTCTCCTTGAGGAAGCCCGAATTTCACCCAGAGAAATCTGTTGTGACGAAAAAGAGAAATACAAATAAAATACATCGCATACCGTGCATCTGTGCTTGAATATGCTGGCATGGTTGTGAGTGTGTGTGGGAGTGGGAGGTGTGTGTGCGGAGGGTGCATGTTTCAGTCTGGTTGAATCAAGTGTGTCCCATTCTGTGGTGACCGATTTTCAGAGCAAAGGCAATAAACAGCGTCACTGTAAATTCGAGGCTGCGCGACAAGGAACGATTCCAGAGAGAGAAACCTGATCTGAAGTTTACAACCATCATACAGCAGTTACCTCCCATTAAATACTGTGGGCACTCGGGTCTTTGGCGATGCGGAGTAACCAGAACAAAAATGCATGGTTTTGTTATTCAGTACTTACATTTTCATTCTCCTTCCCACGCCTACCATGTTGAATAAATCTTTGTACTGGTCATGGCATGTCCTCATCATTAATTTACTTTCACATTTATAATAATAATAATGGTATTAAAATAGCGCTGAATCTTGTGCAGAGACAAATCAAAGCGCTTTCGCACCTGTCATTCACATTTACATTTAAGAGGGCCATTTCACTGCAGTGCTTTATTATCACTGACTTTTACAAACTGGAGTCATTTTTACAGATTCAACAAAAAAAAGAACCAATTAACAAACAAAACAGAGGTCTGATTAATCACTTTCTCCAGATCCACAAAACCGAGGCCCAATTCATCACCTTCTTCAGGACTAGCAATCGCCAAAAACCCCCACAACAGACCCCTCCACACCAGCGCCACACACACACTGTGCTGCACATGACATTCCATTCACAAAGAACCCTGTTCTGTCCACTGCACCAGTCCTCAGTGTACAGCCAGTATCATATTTTCTTGGTGTCCAGCTTATCCATAGCTGCCATGTACTGTAAATGTTCAAATAAAAGTTTAAACCAACAGCCTGTCTGAACTTGTCTCACCTACAACACCTGGAGGCTTTCAAAGCTGAACTAAATGGCTTTTGTTCTTTTAAAAAAAATTTTTTCTCATATACCAGATTCTCAACCCACACTTCACCACCCCACCTCCTCCCTGACCCTTGCCTCCTCCTACAACCCATCCACCCACCCTCCTTCTGTCTTCCACAGGTGAAGATGCTTCATCAACCTGTGGTGGGTCTGTGCTTGCAATATGTTGTTTCCTTTATTTCATTTGTAAAGTAACATAACCATACCCTTACACTTTCGCACGCTCAATTCAAACTGGATAAATCACACACACAAAAATGTTAAATCAAATATTTTATTTTTTTTAAAGTAATTTAGCATACCCTTACAGTTACATTTTCACAGGTTCATTCCAGACTTGACCTATCACCCTGACAACACTCACTATTACCGCTTAAACAGTCAAAAATGTCACACATACCAATTGACAATATCAACAGTAACCACAAAAATATATCAAACGATGTTTCTCTCTCTCTGGTTTTTTTGTTGTTGTTTTTTTTTTTGATAATAAATATCTGGTGATTTTGAAGACCCAGTTTTGATAAGCTCACATGCATTTGTTCAACAAATTTGTGAAGTACTTCAAAGAAATAAAGCTTTCTCAACATACAAGCTGACTAACCTGGATTAGTTTCATCCTTCATAACGACACACAACAATGTGACTCTAGTGATCATTAATAACATTAAAGCTGTGAAGAGAAAAGAAACACAACAAATTATGCCTAGGTATCTCAATCTTGAAAGTGAAATTGTCCTCAAGAAATGAAAACAACAAC
Organism: Babylonia areolata; assembly: GCF_041734735.1. Lineage (NCBI taxonomy): Eukaryota > Metazoa > Mollusca > Gastropoda > Neogastropoda > Buccinidae > Babylonia > Babylonia areolata. The sequence continues at coordinate 15,254,107 of NC_134886.1, forward strand.
TGCTACAACAGTGTAAGAGACAAAATAGGAGGAATGGGGAGAGGAGAGAAATTCAAGAAAACCACCAACCAAACCACCCTGAAAAGTCTGACAGGCCAGTCACTCGGCCACACACTGCATTCAAAAACGGAATGATAATGCCAAAACCACACAAGATAAAAAAACAAAAACAAAAAAAAAAAACACCACCTAAAATCACACACACACAACCAATCAACCACACACAACGTATAAAAAACACATGTGACTGACTGGTTTACTTCTCCATTCTGACAAACAGCAGCAGAGGAATTAGCTTAGTGATCCTATGATCTATGAAAGCTGTCAAAGGGCAGCAGAGGAATTAACCATAGTGACTATAATTTATGATCTATGAAAGCTGTCAAATGGCAGCAGAGGAATTAACCATAGTGACTATAATTTATGATCTATGAAAGCTGTCAAATGGCAGCAGAGGAATTAACCATTGTGACCCTGTGATCTGTGGAAGCTGCAGAGTGGAGACACACACAGTGGGCAGGCAGACCCTGCTCACTTCTGGCTGGTGGAGAAGAGAGCCAACAGGCCTGATGACACCCCCACAGACACCATGTAGTTTCTGGGAGCCACTGTCAAGGAAAAAGGCTTCACAGCCTCAGTCACAACCAAACACTGACTGACGCATACATTTCCAGGACACTGCATGCTACCTTGTTTATCAATAATGAATGTTACATGTTATACTGGTCACTAAAGAACACTGCAGAGGCTGAATCATTCAATGATGGATAACTATGGTTAGAACTTTATCATTAATGATTGTTACAAATTATACTGTTCACTAAAGAACAGTGTATCTGCTTTTTTCATCAATACTTTATCATAAATGGATATTGCATGTTATACTCTTCACTAAACAATGATGTATCTACTAAGTCATTCATCAACCAACGATAACTAATCATGATACTTTAAAAAATAATAATAATAATAATAAAAGCAAGTTTCATGTTACACTGCTCACTAAAGGATGTTGCAGAGGATAAATTACTCACCAATGGACAACTAAGCATGTTACAACCTTTTCCAACAGATGCTGCAATTGTTCCACAATAGATGCTAACCATGCAACATCATTCCCCTTAACAATGGGATAACAAAGATTTTATTACCACCCACACAACACAAATGATACAATACATCCTCACAGATCCATTATGGAAATTCAAATGAATCGATCAAGATGAATCTTATTGTGTATTATTTGTATTCCACTGACTCTGTTTATATGTTGGTTGACATATAAAAAATACTGGATCTTTTGTCTGTGTCGGACAGTATTCTTCCTTTCAAAGATCACCATGGACTTTGCATGCATAACTATAGCTAAACACTTACTTGTGCTGAGTATGCAGTAAATCTATCCCATCCAATCAGATTTATAAACATTTATAGAAATGCTGGTCCTTTTTAAACATTAGCCAAAAAACCAACAAAAAACATCATTGGGGAAGCTTTTTTCTTCCATTGTAGAACTGCACATCCCACCCAATCACCACACACATAAGCCTTTTTTTTCATTTTTTAATCTTCCTTTGTGGTATACTTTCTTAATTTACTGGATTTCTGATGAGTCAAAGTCAGGAAAGGCCACAATTTACAGAGCCTAAATGTTCAGATTTTTCCCCCCACAGATCAGCAGCCACTATCAATTTTGCCTAAGATTAGTAAGAAGCCATGCAATACACCCCTCAATATATTCTGAAAATGCAGGGCTCTGTGATAAAGTGAAACAGAAATATCTTTCAAGATAAAGTGAAAAAGAAATATCTTTCAATCTAAAATTAATTTAAAAAAAAAAAAAAAAGTTCAGTGTTTAATGAGCAAACAGACACACACACACAACTCACTCTCATAAACACATCAACATTCAAAAACACATGCATATATATGCATACTTATACCTACACACATACACACACACACACATATGAGCATGTAATCACACACACACACACACACACACACACAGAAACACACAATCGACATACATGCAAAGTAACACACACACGATCACACACTCATGCACATCAACCCTACACATACACACACATACTACCCCACCAACACGACACAGTCACTGACTGCCAACAGCCCAGACAGCACAAAGGATACACAGGCGCGCTAAAGTTCTTGAGGATGTAGAAAGACACCACGATCAGCAGCACCAGGTACAGGGCGTTGTTGTAAAAGATGGAGAAGGTTGTCGCCTCATAGTCTGCCACCTCATTCTTCTTCCACAGGATTCTGATGACATCAACCAACATTTCTTTTTTTTTTTAAATTCAATTTGATTTCATTGTAATCAGATGTTTAGCAACAAATACAACTTGATGCCAACAAAAAGACAACAGCGTTTGAAATGAAAATAAAAAGATGAAAGAAAAAGAAAAGCAGCCAGCAATGTAAAAATTGTCCACATTTTACATTTATAAACGCCGTCAACTAGTATTTGAGACAGTGACAGTGTTTGCTGAAACATGCACTGTGCATTGTTCATACATTACATGTAGACACTAACACAGACACACAGAGAAATCAAAATCACTTTATCCTTTGACCCCTTTGGGGGCATGGAGAATAGATATTAAGTATATCCACTGATATTTATCACCAAAACTGAATGTAAATAGCAATGAAAACATGAAACTGGTGATAATAACAGATGCATAAACAATCACCTTTAAATTAGTTTATCTATTCATATTTGTGAACTCTCCCCACTTTCAAGTTCACAATCCTCCCAGCCTTCAACAAACTGCGGGAAAAAATAATCAGATTAAATTATTCCTTTGGAATGAACTGTTTTTGAAGATCTGCAAATTTTGGGCTTTCCTTCATAAAATGATACCTGTTCCCAACTATACTCATAGTACAGCTACAACAAATACATTATTCATGTGGAATATTGATTTATTATGACACCTACGCATCTCAACATGTAATTTGTGACTGCTACACCAGAACTGAATTAACTCTTTCATCCCTGCAGCACGATTTTCCGGTTTACAGGATTTTTACCCTTCATTCCTGGAGGCCGGAAAACCGTGCAGCAGAGAATTCCCCCTTTCCTTCCTGCAGCCTGGAAAATTGGTTCTCGCGGTAAGCGCTTTGAACTTCCTGCGAGTCGCGTCATCAGTGCACGTCATCTATCCTTGACCGGGTCACTAGCGGGGCAGTGTTTATGAGTGGAATGGATGCCAGACACCCCCTTCCCCCTCCCTAGGCCGTGGGAAAGTGGGCGCCGCTACATTCTTGCTGATGTGCTGTGTAGACACACAGACACAGAAATACAGAATGTGTAGAAAGTTCGGACTGTGACCGGTTTTCTGATGATGAGTTTTACAATGCTCTAACAGATAATGATTTCGATCTGTTTCAAATGAATGACAAGGAGAGAGTGCAATTAGCTGTTGCTACAGAAGCACAGATAGTGGGTGGTGAAAAGTTAAAAAAGAAGTGTGAAAATTGTGGTGTATACTTGTGCAGTAACTGGCATGACTGCTTCAAGGTATATCACACACGTGTCACCTTTGTGTGGCATATTACCTGATGTTTGTGATATGGACATGCGTATTTTAGAGACAGTATCGTTTCTGAATAGTTTTTGTTCAAGAATTGTGTAGATAATGATCTGATTCTGGCTCAGTGACTGCTAGTGTAGTGAAAGGCATATTCTCTTTGAGACAAAGTTCAAATCATTCATGTGATAAGGACAATAGTAGTGACAATTGTGACAGTTTTTCGTGGATATGACTAGCAGTGTGGCACTGAGATACATGCGAGGCACTACTCGGTGAGTACCTGCATGATGTGCATACTCTGCAAGCAAAACACTGTCCTGCATGTAGTACGTAGTTGTATGCATTGTGTTTGACCCTAAAGTCACCTGTTTTACACCTGAGTGTCACCAGAGATGTCACCCTATAGTGTCAACAGGGTCTCAGACAACTCACATCAATTCTGAACACAACAGTATATGACAATCTTAGTGTACTGTAATGACCAAAATAAGTACCCTGCTTCATACTTTCTTTCTCTTCTCTAAATCCAGGAATGAAGGGAATATGCGAATTGTAGGGATCTCAGAACAAGGGGGGGTAATGGTTCATAGAAAAATAGGAACGAAAGAGTTAAGGATAAGATGCAACTATCAGGTAAACTAGAAACATCTTACTCTTAATAAAAAAAAAAAATAAAAAAAAAATATATATATATATATATATATATCAACAACACACCGTAATCAACTTCACAATCAACTTGGCAGGTATGAACGGCTGTTATTATACATAATATACAAGTAGCTGAGACAGCTGTTTTGTTCCTTGATGTACCACACAGCAGTATGCTGTCCTCAGATGAGATGTACTGTGCTATGTATGGCACAGTGCTATCCCATGTACAGTGTACTGCACTGCTCTGTACCACAGTGCTGTTCTGTTCTGAACTGCTGAGCTAAGCTGTACTGTACTGTACAGTACTGTAACTACAGTAAGGTTAGGTATGCATGCTACTGTACTGTATTGTAACATAAAGAATTACCTTTCATCTTTTTCCTTCTTGGTCATTTTCTTGTCATCGGCCAGCTTCTTCATCACTTCCTGAGCAACGGCATCCTCACGCTTCACTGCAACTCTGGATCAACCATCAAATGACGCACAAATAAGTATAGGGCTGTTTTTTGTTGTTGATTTTTTTGTTTGTTTGTTTCATTGTTTATTTTCATAATTCATAATTAGAAGTAATTAAAGTTCAGGATTTATCACACACAAGCCTAAATAATCACCCTGTTCTGTGAACAGAAATGTAGAATAACACAATGGATCCGAAATGGGAGCATTAAATAATTATATGGATGCATCTGTTCATAATTGTGATAAAATCATTCATATTATTTTCCATAAATACAGAACAAGAACATCAGTCCTATGTCAAATATATTAGTATCAATGATTCAATCTGTTAAATACGATCTGAACCAGAATGAATCAATTTGACAGCATTTATAATCTTCAGCAAATTCATGGCCTAGGAGTGCCTGGAAAACATTTTATATCATATATATGTTTAACAATAATAAAAATAAAATCACAGCACTTAAACATTAAAAATAAATACACTAAACAATGTAATTCTTGTTACTTATGATTGATACAGAGACATTCACATACTGTGCAAATACAGAGACATTCACATACTATGCAAATACAGAGAGACATAGAAACTGAGAAAGACTTTCTAATTAGCTGTTTATTAATATTAGAAAGAAAGGAGACAGAGTGAGACAGACAGAGAGAGGGAGACAGAGAGAGAGAGAGAGAGAGAGAGAGAATAAACTGACTTGTGCTTCAGAATAAACTTGACATTCTTGTATGCCATGGCAACCAGATAGGTGCTGACGATGGTGCCCACCACAAAAAAAATAGCTGACTGGTACAGATCCATCTGGTGGATACGCCAAAATAACCCTGCACAGACAAAAAGAATCAAAATATTAGAATTGACAATGCGAACACATGCTGTCATGCTACATATGTAAAAGTGTGTGTGTGTGTGTGTGTGTGAGACGTGTGTGTGTGTGTGTGTGTGTGTGTGTGTGTATTTTAAGAGATGACAGAGAAAATGATAAGTGTCTCTGCATACTGCTATATATTTTGTGCAAACAAATATTACTCTTTTTTTTTATCAGTTATCTTCTTCTTGTTGTTGTTGTTGAAACAGAATTTTATAATAATCTGAACATGTTAAAATATGTGGTTCAAGCATATTTACATACTGTATTCAACAAATGATCACCTTGCAGCATCCTTTGGACATTGCCACTGGGAAATCCAATCGCTTGTTTTGTGACACATCATGTTTCAAAAAAGTCTTACACACAGCAAATGGAATATATTATTTTGATGGACAAATACTTTATTGCCAATAAAAAACAAAGCAGCTTGGCATTGATCCTTGATCGATATGAAGCTCTATGCTTCATGGAGATCCAGACAAAAATATCATTTGAACATCATCGGTAATCGTTACATCCGGTTATTATGGTGGAAGTCTGTCAATCAGTAATTAAGAAACATACTGTTGAGGGTGACTAATCTATGGATCAAGAGTTCGATTCCTGGTTGGTCTTTTCTGTAGGGACCGCTTCTATCAGCCATTAGTGAAACATTCATGCCGGACAACAGCAAAAGCAAACCCAACAATCAAGAAAGGCCCACACTTCCCTGAAACGTCGGAACTGAAGTATGCACTGACTTACTGAATGGGTATTTAATGTATCTGTTGATTATTCGGGACTGATGTCGAGCTGCTCAATGCATACAGATCGAGGATCAATGCCCAGCGCCAGCCAATAAAACATGTATTCCAGTTTCCACTTCCAGGTGACATTCACATGTCATACATAAGTGACATATTTATAAGTGTACTGCAACATCTCCACTGGCTCCCTGTCTCAGTCTCACACAGAATAAAGTACAAGATCAGCACTCTATGTTATAAATGTATTCACAAATCTGCCCCTTCCTATCTTTGTGGCTGCCTTCACCTCTACACTCCATCTCGCTCTCTATGATCGGCTTTGGATCCACTATGTTTACGCACACCCAGATTCAAACACTCCACTGTTGGAGGCTGTTCTTTCTCTGTCTCTGGACCTTGCATTTGGAATGAACTTCCTCTTTCGCTTCGTCAGGTCTCCACACTCAGCTCTTTCAACTTCAAGTCTGGCCTTAAAACCCACCTCTTCCCAATGTAGCCTCCTCCCTCCCCTGCCTCTTCCTGGTCTTCAGTTTCTTCTTCAGTTTTAGATTTATGTAGCGTGTGAATGACTGGTGTGAAAGCTCTTTGCTTTGTCTCTGCATAAGGTTCAGAGCTATATAAAAATTTATTAATATTATTATTAATACAGGAACAGGAATGACATTGGCAACAACAAAAAAAGTAAAAAGAAAAAAAGATAATGGGAAAAGTGAAGAGCATGTGTAAACTATCCAATATTCTGTTAAAAAAATATCAATTATTAATAATTTATACATTACACATCTAGAAATGTAGATGTACAAACATTAGCAGTTTTATTAATCAAAATGGTCAAGAGTGTGCATGCTGGGGAGGACGATTTAAAGTTACCAAAAATAAATAAATTATGATCGCTGATGATGAGATATGTATATATATATATAGTTCTACGAGAAAATAACATGACATTTTACAAAAATTTAATAGACAAAATAACTCTATCTTGAAACTCTCCACAGCAGACGCTTGTCCACGTCATTCCTTCCTCCATGTAGACCACGTGAAACAAAAACATCGATGAAATAGCAACTTTTCTGACATAACTCACATATTGGGATGGCAGATACGATCAGTGCGTTGCCATAAAACAATGCCGACGACTTCGTCGAGACATTGCGGCTGAAATCCTGCAGCAAAAGCTCTTCTTCGCGAGACAACTTGTTCTTGTTTCCACCGGCCATTTTGAGATACTGCACGGAAAGCAACGGAAACAGACGAAGGATGACGATCATTTAGCGGAACACACAAATCTTCCCAAATAAAACCCTTTCTCCCGGCCAACTTCGTTGATGAATTTTCTGTACATTTCGTGCAAAATTTGATGATCAGATGCAAAGATTTATGAAGGCGGGAAAAACCCATAGGAAATTCGGAAGGAAAATGCAGAACAATTTCTAACTTTTTTACACAATCGAGTGACCCGATTTGCTATCGCCCGGGGAGACAAGGCTATGTAGACCTAAATGTATCTTCCGCAGACCCCCTTTTATACAGTGATAGAATAGTCAGGTGTTGACTGTGATCACTCAACGGTAGGAAGGAAGGGAGGACAGTATGGATAAGGAAAAAAACAATATGGCAGAAGACTGAGAGGTCGCCAGCACGGTCTACTGAATGTTGCCCGTCTTATACTAGAGGCGGGATAGGGGGCGATAGCGGGCATCACTGAAAGGTGCATGTAATTAAAGCTTTTCATCTGCAATCTGCTTCTGCTAAATGATCCAGAAGACCCACCAACCTTCTTCTCTCCGGCCGATGGCTCACCACGACCACCCCAGATCTTGCCTTTGCCACCGGGTCAGTGAAGACCGGCCTTGCCCCAAAAAACCAACAGGAAGGTACAAAGACAGTTGGCAGGCAGGCAGCGACCACAGACCAGTACTACTGGCCATCAATTTGCAGTATACACCAAGCGATGCCAAGTCCTTTCCCAGATGGAATTACAAGAAGGCGGATTGGGAGATGTTCGCGGGGCCCTCTGACGAGTACTGCAAGACCATCAAAATGGACGATTACAACATCAACAAAGCCACCAAAAACTTCAACCAAGCCATCCTGAAAGCAGCCTCAAAGGCAATTCCACGTAGCGCTCGCAAGAACTACAGGCCATGTTGGACAGATGAGCTACACGGGAGCTTGAAGATGAAGTGACAAGGACTAGAGACTGAGGAGGTTGAAAACAACCCAACGCAAGAAAACAACATTACTCTCAAAGCCTGCACTGCCAAGCTGCAAGAACAAGCTGGATGGAGAAAACAGAAAAGCTGAACCTCGACAGAGACTATGGCAACAAACTCTGGAAACTCACCAAAGCCACTGATGAACAACGAAGAGACAAGGTCAGCGCCTGTCACGCTTCAAAATGACCAGAAGATGGTGACACTGAGGGAGAGAGGCAGCAAGTTGCTTCATAGACAGCTATGAGCAGATCAGCAACATCACTGTGTCAGAGGACAGAAAACAACAAGTCCATGATGAAATGAAGAATCATCAGGATGACCAAGACCAACCTGAATATATGGACAGGCCTTTCAAACTGAAGGAGCTTGAAGAAGCCGTAAAGTCTTTGCAGGACAAAAAATCTCCGGGTCCTGACAAAATTACCAACGAAGTGCTAAAACACCTTAGCACCAAAGCAAACACCAAACTCCTTCTCTTCAACAACAGTTGGAAGACAGCTTGGGCATGTTCCACAGAGCTGGCAAGAAGCTGACATGGTGCCCATCCACAAGAAGGGCAAAGACAGAGCCAGGGCTGATAGTTATCGCCCCATCAGCCTCACCAGCTGCGTGGGCAAGCTCCTTGAGCGAATGATCAACTCGCGCCTAGTTTGGCACCTGGAGAAGAAGAACATCATCACTCCAGAGCAGGCAGGCTTCCGCCAACATAATTCCACTGAGGACCAAGTGACCTACATAGCCCAGAAGATCGAGGATGGCTTCCAGGACAAACAGCATACACTGACGGTGTGGATAGACATGGAAAAGGCATACGAGAAAGTCTGGAAGGATGGCCTCCGGAGGAAGCTCCAGAAGAGTTGTGTGACTGGCTGTATGTACCAGTGGATCTCACAGTACCTGAACAATAGGAAGGCCCGAGTCCATGTCAATGGAGCATACAGTCGGAAGAAGACACTGAGAGAAGGAGTTCCTCAAGGAGGTGTCTTCAGCCCTACACTATTCCTCGTCTTTACCAATGACATCGTCAAAGATATGCCACGCAAAGTCCAGGGAGCCATCTATGCAGACGATCTTGTCTTATGGTGCTCAGAAGAACACCTCACAACTGCTAACTATAGACTACAGCAGGCGCTGAATGTTCTCGAAAGCTGGACAAAACAGTGGCTGGTGACAGTTAATGCTAAAAAGACCACTTACACTGTTTTCAGCCTCTCACCCAAAGAACAGAAGGCCAACCTGTGCATCAATGGACAAACTCTGCTTGCTGAAAACAACCCCACGTACCCGGGAGTCACTTTTGACAAACGCCTGACGTGGAAGATGCAAGCAGAGAAAGCAGAACCAAGAGCAAAAGTATGACTTGCCCTCATGAAGAAGCTGGCAGGAACAACATGGGGTGCAGACAACATGACCCTCAGGAGGCTGTACACTGGCAGAGTCAGGCCAGTGCTTGAGTATGGCATGACTGCATAGGGCACTATGGCCAAGTCCAACTTTGAACGGATCAGCAAGGTTCAGAATCAAGCTACCCTATCATCACAGGGGCCATGATGTCCACGCCAATTCAGGAGCTTGAAACCATCACAAAGTTCCAGCCCCTTGAGGACCGCAGAGACGCCAAACTCCTGACCCCGGCTGCCAAGTTCAAGAGGTTGCAAGGCCACCCCATGAAGGACAGACTGTCCCAGCCAACAAAAGGATGGCTGAAGAGAGGGAGCTTCATACACCAGAGCAGGATCCTAGAACGGCAACATCAGGATATCCTTGACCATGCCCCCAAAGTGATACCCCGGTGTTTTGCCATCCCTGCCTGGAGCAAAGGAACCCCTCCCCTCATCTAGTGCAGCATCCCTGGTGTTGGCCCCAAAGATTTCCAAAGCCGCCCTGAAAGAAAGTCCCTCACCCTTGAATACCTCCACACCCAGTTCCCCAAAGAGTTCTGGACTCATGTCTACACTGACGGCTCTGCGACAGACGCCATTCTGAACGGAGGGGCAGGAGTCTATGTTCAGTATCCAGGAGGCAGAGAAGAAAAGATATGTCTCGCTACCGGCCTGTACTCCACCAATTACAGAGCCCAAGCAGAAGCCTTGAAAACAGCAGCAGCCCACATCGAGGTCAGCTCCTACGCCATCCACAACGTTGTCTTCCTGACCGACGCTCTGTCCATTTTGCAGGGCCTTTGGTCTAACAGAGATCCAGAACTCAACTCTCTCGCCTCCCTCTGCACAAGTCACACAGTCACCCTGCAGTGGATTCCCTCCCACTGCAACGTGCTTGGCAACGAGACTGCTGACTCCCTGGCAAAGGAAGGCACTATGAAAGAGCAGATGGACAGGTCTACCAGCTACTCAGTCTGAATCCAGGACCATCATTAAGGCCAAGCTGCAGAACAAGTGGAAGCAGCAGCATCCATGCCACAACAGAGCAGACCCGTACTACCTGCTGACTCGTCGGGAGCAGGTAGGCATTTTTGAGGCTCAGGACATGCCACAACCGCCTGAAACACCACCTATACACGAAACTCCGTATCGGTGACACAGAGCAGTGCCCCTGCAGAACAGGCAGCCAGACAACAGAACATCTGCTGCAGTCCACCAAGTGCTCCGAGAGAAAACCTGGCCCGACCCAATCCCAGCGGCCCGGAAGCTCTATGGAGGACTGGAGGACCTGTGACGTACTGCTGTCTTCGTCGAGGAGACGGGGGAATCCATCTGATAAATGACGAACGAGACAACGAAGCTTTTCATGCACCCGGTGGAATGTGAAAAGAACAAGGGAATTAAATGGTGAAGGTCTGATTGTTGTGAGTAAAAATAGGATTACTTCCCTTTTGACAAATCGAATATTTATTTGATGAGCGACAAAAACAACAACAAACAAACACACACAACGACGCCCCAAAAAACAACAACAAACAAACAAAAAAACCCCACTAAAGGTTAGTCTTTTTCCTCCTCTGGCAATGTAAACTATAAAAGAAATCCACACAGGGGTGTGTGTGTGTGTGTGTGTGTGTGTGTGAAAACATTTCTTGTGTCAGTATGAATTCTTAGCCTTTTTTTTTTTAAACCTACTTTTGCTTTTAACCATGTAAGCTTTTACACTCGCTGTTGAGCTAGCAATTGTGCATTGCCAGCTTGTCATTATCATGGTTAATCTGAACTCCACAGTGTGTGTGTGTTCTGAAAAATTGTTGATTCTTCAGGAAAATATGTAATAGTTGTGTGCGTGTGCATGCGTGCTGCATGCATGCGTAGAGGAAAAACATGCACTAGTTTTTGCAGTCTCTGTGTTTTTAGAGCCTTGGATGATTTTCTAATTTTCAAAAAAATTATTTTCAATAAGCTGACTTCAAGGTGTATTTCCTCAAAACACACACACACACACAGAGCATGAAACAGAAAGTCAAAACAAAAAGTGCAAATGGAATGGCAAATGAAGAAAGACAGAGAGGGAAGTGATTGGGGACAGAAAGATATAATCATTAGAAGACAGATGTATGCGTTCAGATCTGAGATGAAAAAAAAAAGAAAAGAAAAAAAAGACAGAAAAAAGCAAGCAACTATTACCAAGCTTTTATTGATCAAGACTTTGCACAGAGTACAATAAACAGAATAAAGACTTACAGCAACACATGTCAATAATCAAATATCAGTGAAATGACAAGCAATGATTCTAAAGTATTGGAAACACCGGACTGGCAATTGCAGGCGCCTAGGTGTCAACTCCTGTGTCATTCTGAGTGCATAACTGTGTATGTAAAGCTGTTCTTGCATACTGTCTAAAAACCTAATTATGAAACAATAAATAAACACAAAATAAATAATATCAGAATATCTACATTAAGTATAAGTCATGCAAATGTACCCCTTACAGCGATTCTTTTTTTTTTTTAAGTTGTATAATCAAAAGTTGAATAAAATGAATGCTAAATCAAAACACTTCCACATTGTTATGATCGAGCATACCTATTCAAGAAATGAAAAATGTGATCGAGCTATATCAACATCTGAGAATGTAACTTACAAAAGTAAGCAATACATTCCATCTACCTCACTGCTGACTGACCAGCAAAACTTATGTTCATTCCAATCACTCAAAAAGCGAATCATCAACTGTGCAGACTCAATCTGAAGATTGTAGACAAGATTAGTTTTGATTGTGCTGAGGCATACACAATCAAACAGTGACAAATGACTGACCAGTCTTTGATGCTGCCATGTCACAAGCAAAGTTGCTGAGAAGCGCCAGATGCAAGAACCAAAAAGTCATGCTACTGAGCTATCTAAACATGATATCCCCCAATGATCTTAATCACTGAAGGTTCACTCACAGAAATCTCAGGTTTCAAAAACTCTGAGAACACACTCTGGAGCACAAATAAGAAAACAGTTTCAGCATTGATTTTGTAACCATGGTTAACAGTTTCAACTTAAAAGCCCAATATGATTTGATTTTCAGCTACCATCAATGTGAATTGTGTCTTTTATTTTCTTTTATTATCATATTGTTTTTTATTGTATGACAAAGTTTGTGTAACAAACAGACCAAGACAATCTCATGTAATCTTGACCATGAGTTACCTGGGAAGGTCGAGGCCTTGAGAACAACTCTAAATAAAGCAACTTTTTGTCTACGTGTATTATCACCCAGACAGCCAATTCTTCTTTTCTTTCTTTTTTTGTAGTAGTTATTGCTGGCGTTTGCTTTTGTTGTTGTTGTTGATCATTTTCCCCCCAAAAAGGAGAAAAAAAAACAACCCACTCTTGTATTTATACAATTTCATTATGTTCCTTAAGAACTGAACCAAGGACAAAAATGATTTTGATTATTTTCAAGTAATATTCAAATGATGCATCCACTGACCACACTGAAATCAGTGATGATCCTCACACACACACACACACACACACACCAAAAAAACAAACCCTGCTTGCATGACACAGCCTCAAAGATGTATAAAAAGATTTTCTTAAAAATTTTGCTGATGGCAGTATGCTGAACTTCCCTATTCCGAACACCACATTTCTTGGATTCAAAAAAAAAGAAAAAAAAGTGTGTAACCAACAATCTGCCATTTTCACTTGTATCAATCAAACATTCTTTAACTGGACTGCCCTTATGAGTTCTCAAAATCATTTTAGAGAAATGTTTTTCCCCCCCATAATACACAAAACAAGCAATATTAATCTTTCTCCATGAAATGAAACTAATGCATAAAATAAGTAATATAAATCAACAAATACATAAGAATTGCTTATATACCTTCACCAAGTGTCAAATGTTACTGAACAGATGAATGCAGAAATTGTTCACATCTGTATCAGTTTGGGTTGTTCTTTTGAAGTCAATACAAAACCACTGTGCTGAAAGGTTTCATTCAAAACTGTAATTCACTCTAACAGGAAGAAGTTATCTATCCATGTGCTTATTCCTGACTCATTATTAACTGACTTATCAACTGATTCCTTGATGGATTCACAAAATAACTGAAATGGAAACCATGATTCACTATCTAATTTTGATTAAAAATCAGCAGAGTCCATTACTGCTGAAAATGTCATCAGATTGAAGGGGTAGTACAAGATATGATATATAGAGATCTATCGTCTAAAAAGAAGATAACATTAAATCTAAACGATGAGGAAATGTTGGTCAATACTGATCCTAACATAAACATATTTCAACAGGGTGCGTACTAACCATTTTTGTGTTCATGCAGTCTGAATTCAAACAGTAAATAAATATCCAAGGTTTTAATAAAAGCATCACTCATGGAACAGACACTTTAAAACAAACAGTACTAATACCAGGGATGAGGGATTGGGAGGGGGGATGGGTGGTTGGCTTATTCCCATGTATTTTAGATGAAAAGTTGAATACAATTTTCAAGCAATGTTGTGACTTTGCAATTAAAAACAACAATAGTAAAACAATGAAGCAACATAGTGTATTTACCAAATACATGAATGACTGCAAACTTGTTAAAGATAATGAATTTAAAAAACAAACAAACAATAACAACAATGACAGTTTGTAAGCTCAACACCTTGATTCCTTTTCTTTTTCTTTTTTAAGAATCAGTGCGACCAATATGAGTTTACTTTCACACTTTCCACTGTTTTGTGCACAGTGTACACATCAGTGGCAAAACAATTCAACACAGAATCTATTTCCATTAAGCCAGAAAATACAGCAGAACAACACTGTCAACATACACAAATGTGCATCTCTCTCTCTCTCTCTCTATATATATATATATATATATCTTGGGTCATGAAACATTCCATAGTTATCATTTTCAAAAACCCTTTCACCACCAGTCAATTTAGAGTGCAACATTCCTGTGTGCTATAGACATACAAAAGATGGTGTCTAAGAATAGCTGGGGATTCCCCTGTGATGTGTAGAAAATTTGGCCTATCCTACCACCGAACATGAAGACAAGGTTCATGATCTGGTCACATTTCAGTGACATGGGTGCTCTGCCTGGCTGGTGCAGAAATACGACATTGGTGGTGAAAGGGTTTTAACTGGGATCATTTACCTGTTTACATTCTTGGACAAGACTTTCATCATTCCATCGCAAATTCTGAGTCTGATGTGACTGGTCATTTTCTGTCAACTGCATTTCCTACAAGTGGTTTAAAAGCTGTCTTCAATCACGGAATGCAACAAAAAAAGAAATCTCTCAAGTGTCATATTGTGCCTGGCCTAACCTGATTCCTCTGCAAGAAAAAATGAAAGAAAGAGTTAAATATGACACATTTTAGATGTTATGAAAGTTCTTCACCAGCATACTCAAATCCAGAACTAACCTTTCAAAATTTGTTCATTCTAAATCCAGTAAAAAAATGTTTTGATAAAAAAAAAAAAAAAATGTTTTGATAAAAATACACATCAAAGCTTAAGTTCTGCTGATTTGTGCTGTTCTTTTTTCATAAAAAAAAAAAAATCTTTATTACTTCAATCATCATTTGAATGCTTCATCTGCTGCTATTCATATGCAAACAGAAAATAATGTATTCCAAATTTTATTTGATACAATCTATATCATCAAACAATCAAAATTATATACATGGTAGTTATAACAAAATATGTTGCAAGGTATATTTTGGTTGGGTTTGTGTTTTAAGTCCTGAATTTACAAGTGGACAGCTTTTGTAAACATTTGTAACCTTGGCACATTTTTCCTGTGTGAGTCCTGGTGGTGTCACAGGTTCAGGGTCACAGGTCAACAATCACAACATCTTATCACTATCATACCTGGCGTGGCTTTGTTGAAATCATTAAGAACAGGTAAGACAGAGCTGTACACACACAAAGACTACAAGGAAATGTCACTTGATTCTCATGACACTGACAGATGAATGATTAAAAGAAAAAAAAAAAGACTCAGATGTTATGCATTTTAATGCAATCTAATGCACTGGAATCTGTAATGTCATGTGACTGGATATTTACAGAGTGCTTTATCCTAACACAAACGTAATTCATTGAATAAATGAATAAATAAATTCCATTCACTGAACTGTCTGCAAAAGCACATGCAAAACAGTGTTGATCGCCTCATCAATGATGCAGGAATATCTGGGACAAAACATACAACAGCTGCTGGTTCTGATCAAACCTTATTCTGATACAAAATCATCTGACTTGAAATCCAGTTCATTCTGCCACAAACATTCAAAGAATTATTCAAAACACAAAAAATCTGACTGTTTCCATAAATACTACCGTTCTCCTTTTTCTCCACACACACAATATACACGATAAAGATATATATATATATATATACTGCATACAAGCAAAAATGACACATGCTATCATCTGACAGTTATTCTCCTTCTTGTGTGTGTGCGTGTGTGTGTGTGTGTGTGTGTGTGTGTGAAAGAGAGAGGAAGGGTGAGACAGTGACACAGAGAGAGAAAGAGAGCAAGTAAGCACATGTGTGTGTAGAGCTAAGTCATAGTTTGAAAGCAACTCCACACTGAAATACACACAGTTCACAAAAGCATGTATGCACACATAAAATATGGCCATAACCATGTCAGGCACAGCTGAGGATTTATTTTTCATACATTCCTGAATTCCTTGGCTCAAATCAATATTACCTTGGCCATTTTACACACCACTCCAAAAGCTGTCTTCTTGGCTAACTTCTGAACAAATCATGACAGCAAATAATAGCTTTTGAGCTCAATCAATTGTGTTCTGTGCTGCTTTGTGTTTCATCAGTTTTGTTCTGTGCTGCATGTGGCCTCCATCTTTCCACCATTCTCTTCGTTGTTCATTTCACAAGCACAGGTACATCATGTGCAAGAAATAAGACAAAAAGCATTATAAATAATCAAGATGAGTAACCTAATGCCAAAAATAAACAGCAAGACAGAAACCTTCAAATGATGGATTTTTCAGTCACTATACATACTGATGACCAGCTGGGCAAGATAAATGTAAACACATGAAACAGCTAGAGTAACAATAGCAATTCAAGTAACAAGCGTATACCTAGCATTGTTCATCTCTCTCTTACTGTCTCCTACCCCTACCCCCGAAAACATCACACAATAATGTTCAATTTGTTATGCATATTCAAAAGCACAGGTTCAATTAGCCTTTATTCAGATAAAACACATGTGCTTTATTCTTTCGCTTTCCAACAGATCAGGGATAAAATTCCCTGTGGTAAACAAGTCTGTACAATTGTGTACCCAGAGTAGGTCATGTTATGTCTGCATGTAAATCACTTGCATGATCAAGTTTGATGATAGTTTGGAAAATATATAATTCTAAGTGAAACATTTAAAATGTTGAGTAAATGTAAAATACATACAATGGTCAAATCTCATCATATAACAGCAAAACAGCCAAATGAAAATATTTTCAATATGTCAGTCACCATTCAGGACAGAATTAAAGACTAACAGTGCAATCACACCTTTGTTCAACACAAACTTACCATCACTGACCCTCATTCCCTGTCAAAAACAACACAACAATAACAGCAAACAATAAAACAGAAGCAACTAACATGAGTAAAAACACTCTTTGATTCTAAAACATCCAATGACGCAGCCAATCATTCAAATACCACTACCTATAGCAAATGGAAAGCTGAACACCATCCTTCAGTTTCATCTTCTTCCCAGACTGTGAGAAATCCCCCCCCCTCCCCCGCCCCTCTCCAAAAGAAAAACATAAAGCACATTTCAATGAATGGAAAGTAAGATGTGGGAAAATTAG
The DNA here is from genome assembly GCF_041734735.1 of Babylonia areolata. NCBI lineage: Eukaryota > Metazoa > Mollusca > Gastropoda > Neogastropoda > Buccinidae > Babylonia > Babylonia areolata. The sequence goes on from NC_134886.1 coordinate 15,271,878, forward strand.
ATATCTTCAAAAGATCTGCTGAACACCTGTCGGTGTTTACAAAAAAACCAACAAAAATAAAGAAAAGAAAAGAAAAATTTTAGAACAGTACATCAATGAATTCATGTCATGATTACAACCGTACACTTAGCATTCTTTATTATACAGCATTTACAGACCAAAAGATACAATTTACAGTATTACACAACATGTCAAATCTGATCTTATATTAACAAGTTAATCAAGTTCAATGACTCAAATGCAGGACTGTGACCCACAAGATGATTTTCTGACACTTTGGCAAAATAATGTGTATAGTTCTGTTTATGTCACATGGAGAAGAAGAAAAAACCAACAACAACCAACCTAACTGCCATCTACATGAAGAAAATACAATGAAAATAATGAACAAGGAAATTAAAGTGATTAGTGAATGTTTAACTCCATCTGTGTGCAAAATCTGAAGAAAAAAGAAGAATTAAATGATATAACATCATAAGTTCAAATGACAATGAAAGGAAAAAAATAGTCATTCATTACAAGTGAGGAATGTTGCTACATAGGCCCATCTCTTGCAACGTTGTAACAATACAGCATAGATTCTGCATTACAATTTTTCTGTAATAACACACATGTAAACACACACATATGTTCTGTTGTCACATTATGTGAAAAAATGCATTAAATTATTAAATGAAAGTACTACTAATAGAACACAGACATATAATGTCTTTGTACTGTGGAGAAAGTCTTGTGCATCAGCACAAAGAATCCTTTGTGATAGAAATTAAGTACAACACAAAAAATATAATACAACCCAATATTCTACATTTGATTAATAATGATCCACCACCTCTTTACAAGAACACATCAGGCAACTCTGCATCCTGATCAGGTGATTTCTAACTGCCCTGTGATCCATAACCTAACAAATACCAAATACATGTATCTTACTTGACCTATCTCTCTCTCTCTCTGTGTGTGTGTGTGTGTGTGTGTGTGTGAGAGAGAGATAGGATATCAAATCTTTAATCTTGAAAGAAAAAAGTAAACCATGGGTATACCTGGGATGTATTACCTATCAGGTTAAAAGTGTATGTAAGATTATCACTCCAACTGAGAGAACAATTTTGTGACCATGATTTACCATTCACATGATGACAAACATACTACTGTCATGGCAACCTCTAGTAACAGTTTCAGTTTAAACTTGGAATCACAGCATGTGGACTGATCCATATACACATCCCATCTGCATAAAAAAAAAATGTGGGAACAGACACTTGATCAACACACTAACGCTACAGGTGGGAAACTGTACTGAAGACAGTTCTTATGGCAGACCTACTAACAAAAATACAAAGAAAGAGAGTCAGTAAACTACAAATAAAATATGAGCCCAGTAAAATAAAATGAACATGTCAACTTAAGTGGATACTCGATACTTAAACATTTATTCATTCATATTGTTTTTATACAAATATCTATTCAGTCATTCATTTTTTTTTGTTTTTTGTTTTTTTCTGAACTAGAATCTACCACAGGTATGATACAATCACTACAAATGGCATCTAGTGTACCTATCACAAGACAGTGTATAAGAAACGACACACAACAATACATTTTCTTCCAGCATAACTGTACAGTTGAATGGCATGAGGAACACAAAATCCAAGCACAGCTTTTGAGTTTTTCATTTCGACCCCAACACCTTTCTTGTTCATGAACAATTACATTCAGGTGGGTACAAATGACTTAGAAAACCAACCATCACTAATGACTGCACCAGTGTACCATCAGTTCCCACCCCCTTTCTTCCGCCCATAATCACATCAGTTCAAGTGTTAATCTGAATGAAATCAAAGTAGACAGTTAAAAAAATGGCACTCTAATACATGTTGGCTTGACGCTTTCAGCTTCAGTGTATAACTTCAGAACCAAACACACCACGCAGACAACTGAAACATTTCATGACAACTGAAACGACAGAAACAACATAATATCAACAAGTTATGCCAAGTGGGTACAACACAGGATAGGTCAATAGTATGTAGATCAAATATTTGTACATTTTATAATGCACATTTCACTACTGCAACATTTTTCTAAGTTTTGTATAGCCCAATTTTGTTTGCTAGTTTTGTTAAAAAATATTATTTCAAAATAAAGTTCCCATTTGGCTTACATATGATTTCTTGTGTTCAAACACATTTTACATTTCACTTTTAATAAATGGTACTCACCTTCCTTATTTTCATTCAAAATTAACATTCAAGTTGAGAAGAACCTTGTCATTCTTCTTTTCTTCCACAAACAGTCAATGCTCTCCCCTCCCCACCTGTCCCAACCATCACTTCTTCCCTGCCTTTCCCAAACCCTTGGAATCTGTTTCCACAAAGTCTAAAATGTGTAAAATAGCAAAAAGCAGGAAACAGAAAACTGGATTCCTGTCAAAAACTGAAAAACCATGGCCTCAGCATTAATGACAGCATGAACAATACATTCTGAAAGTTAAAAGAAATATGAATAAATAGAAATTATAGGCCACTTAAAAGAGAGCCCCCCCCCCCCCCCCCCATTTTTCACATTTAAAATGAATAAAAGTTACATACAACTTAAAAGAAATTTCCAGAAAGGAACCAACAAACAGGACTATCTGATTTGATTCTTCATTTATAGTATTTTCAAGACATTTGGAAGAAATCAGTGTCTGGCTAAAACAAAATGATAACAATGATTAATGGCTAAAACAAAATGATAACAATGATTTACACTGGAATTTCCATTTATCAGAACAATACAGAAAAAAAAATCTGAAAGGGAAAGAGATTACTGTGAAAATGACAGGGCGGAAAAAAAAGAAAAAGTGATCATTTTTACAGAGATCAAAGAATCAACACTTATTTCAAAAGGCAACCAAGCACTGCATTTCTGATCCTGTTGGAATTCTAGCAGATTAATTTTTTCTTTCTCGACTCATATCTAATGAAAAAAAAAATCAAATAATGAACTTGTTTTTTAATGAACCCTCCAAGAATGGTACTTCATATATTTTATTATGTGCCACATTTTTTTCGTTGGCATCAAAACATATTGGATGCTAGTCACATCCACTCCCTCGTAACACAACATAGGATGAAATACATACTATGTTTGGAACATGCTACATAGGCTATATCTTTCAAATAGCATGAATAAACAAATCTGTGAGGCAATGCCAGTATCAATTCTTTCAGCCTCTGCATTTCAGTCAAAAATACACTTTCAGCTCTCTTTCTCTTCCAAGCGACAACATGATGATTGATCTAAGCCTAATCAATTCAAATATTTTCATATGAAATTTGGAAGTAAACACAAGCAGAGAATTTCAGACACTGAATGGTCTAAAAAATTTTTTTTATTTTAATTGTCTTCTTTTTGTAACCATAAAATTTTTCTTGTCTTTGCTGATGCTCTCATTGGAGCTGAATAAAAAAAAAAAAAAAATTTTTAAATGAGGGGTCGACGTAAGAAAACAAAACAGGGCGTTGACAGAGTTTAAGAATACAGCCAGTGATCAGTGCTGACAGTGAACCCCATTGTTTTTGATCGCTGAGTTCATCAGCACCTGAACTGGCAAGGACAATGATCCTTTCGGCAATGCCTGGTCTGAAGATCCTCACTGTTTTTGATAGCCCAGTTCGTCGGCGTCAAACTGGAACGGAATGTAGCGCTCCTCTTGCTGCTCATTGAGGGCGTTCTGTCGGATGGCCAGGCGCACGTTCTCCATGGACTCGTAGTAGTTCTCCCCGGTGGTCTGGTCAAAGTGCTGGTCCACCAGCCCCTCATCGTCCTCAGGACTCTCCACGTAGCGGGGCTCCACGTACCTTTCATACAGCTCCCCCCCGCCTACTGCTCCTTCCACTTGGTTCGCCTTCCCGCACTTTGCAGCGTACAGCAGCTTCTGGGCAGTGATGTCGTCAATCTGGCTTTCATCTGTGGAGTCCCGTATGGGGAGCGGAATATCGTAGTCTTTCTTCGGGACTGGGGGGGCCCGTACAGGTCGTTTGACGGGAGTGGGGGCCTGGGAAACTGAGAGTCCTCCCGGGCAGCAGCCAATGCGACCTTCATCCACGCTGGGAGAGGAGGTGAGGGGGGCACGGAGGTCGGCGTAGAATGGGTTGTGGAAGTACACATTGGGCGCTTCTTCCTTCTCCTTCCTGTGTCTGTGGAAGGTCCAAAGGAAGTGCATTAAAGAGGGAACTAACACACACACACACACACACACACACTTCCTCTCTCACACAAGCACACATAATCTGAATATTTTTTCACAATTCAAAACCACTGAAACCAACAACTCCTCTTCACCACTGTGCTAACTATTAAAAAAATAAATAAATAAAAGAGCTGTTACATTTGTCTGCATAACACTCCAAAAAATTTTAAGCATAAATCTTCAAACAAAGACAAATCATAAAAAAACATACAGAACCATCTAAGCTTTCTACTGGTCTTTGTGAATGCCTGCGACATGACTTGTACAGAAACTATCTGCAGACAACAGTGTGCCACATACAGAGACACTTGCAGGCACTCAGTTCACAGTATCCACCCAGTTCTGTTTATATGGGAAGTGAAACAATGAGGGCCTTTTTCTAAGACTGGGGGGCTTTCTAGGTGTTAAGCTGAAGTGAGGTCTTGAGAAAAATATCTTTTCAGTGTGTGTGTGTGTGTGTGTGTGTGCATGCGAGTGTGTGTGTGTGTGTGTGTGTGTGTGTGTGTGTGTTTGTGTGTGTGAGTGTGTGTAGGGTGGCTGGGAGGAGGGGGGTGCATGCTTATAAAAATGCTTACATGTATGTACGCATGCATGGGAGAATGTGCACATGTGATTGTGTGTAATACTTTCTGTAATATTTTCAAGTGTATTCTCTAGAACTGGAAGACAGAGGCATCAATCAAAAAGAGTTTATACTTGTATAAACCTTTTTCTTGCTAAGGGTTATATACTGGAGAGGATTTTTCTTCAGAATTTTGCCAGACAACCTTTTTGTTGCTAAGGGTTATATACTGGAGAGGACTTTTCTTCAGAATTTTGCCAGAGACAACACTTTTGTTGCTGTGGGTTCCTTCACATTCTCAAGACCTGACTAAACACGTTGAGTTACACTGTTGGTCAGGCATCTGCTTAGAAGAAGTGGTGTAGAGGATATGTGAGGAACTGTCTAAACGCAATGATGCCTTCTTGAGTAGATGAAACTGAACTGAGAACCTTCACATGTGTCAAGCGTATGCTGCACACATGTGATTCACACTGACATTCTCTCCTGCACTGACCTCCTCCTGAAGAAGAAGACGCCCAAGCACAGCCCCAAGAGGACCCCCAGGAGCAGCCCCAGAACCAGACCCACGATGGACACTGTGTCGTGTCCAGAGTTCGACCCATGCTCCAGTTTGCTCATCCGCGAGTTTTCTGCACGTCATACACATCACACTGATCTCTGAACAAAGGAATCAGTGACTGAATGAACTTGCATGGAGGGGACATAAAATTTTTCACACAACGTTGCATGTTCACAGCACCATCCAGACACAAACATAAAAGGACATAAACAACAAGAAACTATCAAATGCCTGCACAGCAGACAATGCGCGCGCACACACACACACACAATGCACTGAACCCACACACAACACAACACTGTCCTACTGTAAAGGCATGAACAATGACAAACAAACAAAACAAATCAAAGCCAACATCAAACAAAAGCACACCCTGAAGCTGACAAACAAATTAATGGATAAGACATAATTTCATTGAATGCTATGGAAAAGACTTCATGAAAATAATGCAATTCTAATTTCAAATGCTGCAACAAAATGCTGTGAAAGGTTTGGTTTTTTTTGGTTTTTTTTTACTTTCGATGACTGTTCACTGTCAAAGAATTCTGTGTGTCTGTATCTCTGTTATTTCAATGTTTTCAAGGGTTCCTGACCCAGAGTACTGATGGTTGTTAACTGCAGTGATTTTTTTTTTTTTCTAATCTTATGTTTTAATTTCCAGAGTTGTGGTCATTCTTGTCCAACTGTTGTGGTGACAAACTTCCAATTTTTCCATTTCATTTCTACATTTGTGGTAACATTCAAGCCATGTCCACCAGTGTCAGACCAATCAATGTTTATATCACACTCTTACAAAATACGCAGTGGCAGGACCTACACCGAAGACCACACTTATTGAACAGTCTGGCAAAACCATAATGATATATTGTATGTTTATACACTTACCCTGAAACTCATTTTACAAAACATGTGGAATGGATATGGTATGAGAGTATGGTGAATACTAATGACATAAATTCACTAGAAACAGTATTTTGAAATGGTGTCACACCCACAACACCTCTCCCACCTCTCCCAGTTCCCACACCCACCCAAGTACACACAGACATGTATTAAGGCAGCCTAGGAAAGGAAGACCTGTACTTCAAAATTTCGTTTGACAGTGTCACATCCATGTATACCGTCAAGTACATCTGCACACAGGTACACAGACAAAAACACAAACAAACATGCACACCTAAAAATAAATATACATACACATAAATATACATGCAATGTACATACACACTCAAACACATACCCAAACACTAATGCACACACACACACATGCACACATACACACACAAAACAAAACAAAACAAAAAACACACACACACTTTTACAAACACACACACACACACACATTTACAAACACACACACACATTCATGAATACACACAACAACACCTGCTTACCAAGTACTTCCACTCTTTCCACTCCAACTTCAATGTTCAACAGGCCTGTCTCATTCACAGTGCTGTTCAACACAGGTGGTGACGTCGTCATTGTCATGGTTGTGGTTGTCCGCTCTCTGGTAGTTGTTGTAGGCGTCGTTGTGGTGGTGGTGGTGGTGGTGGTAGAAGTGGTGGTGGTTTTGGGTAACAAAGCTGGAGAAACAGGCACAAAATTTTGGTGTTTGTTTTATTTTGGTTTTCTTTTTTTGTTTTAACTCTTTTTTGTGTTGTCTTAGTCACGTAACAAGACAAATGCACTGACAGCAACAATAATCATAACAATAGCAATGATAGTGTGTTAACAATAAGGTGCATCTATACTATGTTGCTGATAATAAAAAAACAACAACAACTAAAATCATAAATGTGACTCACACTAACCTACAAGTACAATAATTTGTAAGATGTACAAAACACTGTACTAATGTTAACCCTTTCGCTGCCAGGAAAATAAGATTGAAGTGAAATCTATTTGCCAGGGTTTTTTCACAAAAAATGGGTATAAATTTTCAAAAAATTCTGTGTTCTTTGTTATTTGAGAAAGACCCATAAAAGTATATATTTTCTGAAAGGTAAATGAATAAAAAATACAAAACACATGATGTTTTTCCATTTTATATATTTTTAGTGACATGTTGTTTTGGATGTGGGGCCACGCCCCCTCAGTCTCCACCCCACTCCTCTTCACCCCTCTTACATGATCACTTGATCCAGTTCTCATCAGACCGCGCTGGCTGAGTGCCAAGAAAATCACCTACACTGTGTCTTGCTAATAATTCGGTTAGTTTGTGTCATCTGCTACGGTTGTGCAGCCGGCATCACTCACTGATAGTCGTATCTTGGCCACTCTCTTGATTGCTCCCTTTATTTTCTATCAAATCGTCCTATAAATGTTCATCACTGTCTTCTCCATCGAATTTACGCTTCAATTCTTTCTGAACATCAGCTAAAGAAAGCAATCTTTGTTGATTTAGTTTGCCACGATCGCATGTCTTGAGCACGGCGTCAGTCCGACATTTTGTTGAGCGAGCGAGGAAAGGAGCTAGGCAAAACACTGCAACAGTGACCCAACCAAAACGTTAAAATAAAGGACTGCCTCATGACGTAGATGGGATTTCTAGCCATGAATAGAATCCAGAAAGATTCCCCAAGCTAAAACAACCAGCATTTTCATCAACGAACTGAATGCAAACCAGGGAAAAGTCAGAATATTTCGATGACGAGTTATCTCGTCATTGTGGCAGCAAAGCGTACGTGCTTGCGATGACGAGTTGTCTCGTCATATAGGCAGCCTAGGGGTTAATACTGCTCCTAATAATAACAATGATAATAATACTTCTGAAAAAAACACAAAAAAACAACTAATAATAACAATGATAATAATAGTTTTGAAAATAAAATAACCATATATAACATTTATTTAACAGCATCCAAATATAATCAGCCACAGAAACTACGTTTTCTACTTCTTCTTCCGTGTTTGTGGACTTCAACTCCACGTTCACTCATATGTACATGAGTGGGCTTTTATGTGTATGGCCGTTTTTACCCCACTGTTTTTGGGGGTGCTACTTCAATATATTGCCGAAGTTAACTCATTCAACCTTGCACCCGTCTGAGAGGCGTGCACTGCTGATTGCCGTTCTCCGCCGTTTATTTAAACTGGTTCATCAGCTCATTACTATGCATTAAACTGTTATGTAAGGGAACTAACTCCAACTTAACTTCCTTCCTCACTTGCAGATGAAGTTTGCTCCAAAAATCGACTGAGCGGTGTGTTTTTTATCACATCGATATGGCAAAATGTCAAAGGCTTACTGCGCAGTAAGTGCTGAGTGAAATCATGATGAATTCTTGCAGCGAATTTGCCCCTTATAATGACGATTTGTCTAATAATTCATCTGGTATTTCTTGGGAAAGTGAAGGAGATGAAATTAGCAACTGGTCTAGACAAAGTGGCGGATATTTCAATCAAGAAAATAGCCCACAATCTTCAACATTGTTAGAAACTGACAGTTTACTATTACTGTTTTTAATTTTAAGTTACAAGTAAACTAGTGCACCCCTTGTCTTGAGACTTCAGCAGCTTGTGTCAAAATCATAATTCAGTCATTATTGGAAGTTTGCTAACTGATGGCTGAGTGGTTGCTATAAATTTGTGCCTGAAGTGAAGCACCCCTTCCCGCTGATACAGTCAGGCCAAAATATGCCAGGCACGGAGGATTGCACAGGCAGAAGACCTTAAAGGGCTGAAAGGGTTAAATAGATGATTCTTTTCAGTGTTCATTTTGTTCTACTAAAGCTTACGTTCAATTTGAACATTTTGCAACAGTTAAATCACTAAAACAAATATTCCTAATTCTATGCTTACCCTCTGTGACACATTAAAGTAATTTATGAGATTACATGCAAGCATCAAACATCGGCAGAGCAAAAGATTCAGCAAAGCTATATGCCACATACATATATATATATATATATATATATATGTAATTATAAAGTGGAGTGATGGCCTAGAGGTAATGTGTCTGCCTAAGAAGCGAGAGAATCTGAGTGCACTGGTTCAAATGCCGGCAGAGTCGCCAGTATTTTCTCCCCCTCCGCTAGACGTTGAGTGGTGGTCTGGATGCTAGTCATTCAGATGAGATGATAAACCAAGGTCCCATGTGCAGCATGCACTTAGTGCATGTAAATGAACCCATGGCAACAAAAGGGTTGTCCAAGGCAAAATTCTGTAGAAAAATCCACTTCGATAGGAAAATATTAAAAAAAAAAACTGCATGCAGGTAAATGGCCAAATTCTGTAGAATAAACCACTTCAATAGGAAAACAAAAAAACAAAACAAAAATAAAACAAATGCAAGCAGGAAAAAATACAAAAACAAAAAAAAGGGTGGCGCTCTCAGTGTAGCGACGCACTCTCAGTGTGGCAACGCGCTCTCCCTGGGGAGAGCAGCCCAAATTTCACACACAAAAATCTGTTGTGACAAAAAACAGTAATACAATCCAGTTTTAAAGGCTGGCAGATGAGCTCACGGTATTGGCAGATGTAGGAGTAGTCTTCAATCCAGTCACACTTGTAGTCGTGCCACCTCCCTCCATCGTCCAGCCGCATCTGAGCGCAGTCCTCAAAGCAGAGGATGTGACAGCTGGGCTGGCCCGACGCCCAGTTACTGTAGCCGTACCTCACTCGGTGCCCTGCACAGGCATCACCGCACATGTCAGGAGGAGGAGGGTGACAGTGAGGGAGAGGGAAATGATGATGATCATCATCATAAACACTGAGGCCGAGGGTGTTTCTTTTTCACTACTTATAGATGTGTTTGCTAACAACAGACATCACAACACACTACTGTACTGAGGATGAGGAAGACACTGATGGTGATGAAAGTAATGATGATAATCATTATTATTATTATCATTATTATCAAGAGGGTATTTCTTCAGACTGACTACTCAAATTATCAGACGTTTGCTCATGATCTGCAATTCACACGCGTTAAACACACAAACATCCAATATTAAATACTAATGCACTCTAAGCACACACATACATATACCTTTGTATACAACTCCCCAAACATTTGCTAGTTATACAAATATAACTAAGTGCACACACACACACACACACACACACACACACACACACGAGTGACACACTCAAAATAATAATAAGAATCCACCACTCACCAGACACCCATTTCCAGGACATCTCATTCTCTCTGTCTGTGGCGCCTAACCAGATTCCATTGCGGGGCCAGTGGAAGCTCCTCAGAGTCCTGACGACAAAGTTCTGGGTGTTGCGGTCCCGGATGACCACCAGGTGGCCATGCCTGGACCGGCACTCATCGTGGGCCCCGTACCACGACCTCTCACGGGGAACAAACTCAAAGCAGTAGTCGCCAAAGGTCTTGACATACCTCGTCACCTTCACAGACTTGGGGCAGCGGTATGTCTGGTCATCAAAACCTGGACAGATAGGTTGAGGCAAGATTAGTCTTTGTGCTCTGTGTAAAACAAAAAAATTATAGAAATTTTACGACAAGAAAATGTTGGTATGCAAAACTTCTTAATCTTTTTCATGAATGAGGTATGGTTAAAATTTTGGACTCTTTAGGTTCTGGACTTTCACATGAACGCAAGTCTGAGCAGTTTTATAATTAACAGTCTCGCAAACAGGAAGAAGTATTGCATAAATAAATAGACCAGTCAATGGTGGTTTTCCCATCAGCCAGGGTCTCAAGTGACCAGCAGAAACTATGGTAAGACAGTATTCTATATACATTAGTAATTAGTTTAAAGATATACACTCTAACCCCCCACCCCCACCCTTTCCCCCTCCCCTTACTCTTGTGTTAATGATGCTTAACCTTTACACTTATCCCAACATCACAGAGACAGTGTTATGTATCACTCAATATTTTCTGAGACACCTCAACACAACCCTAAACCTTACAGACGCCTGATGATGATACTTCGCCTTTAACTCCCCAGGGACTATTTTAATTATACCTAAAATTGTAACTCAAACTCCTCAGTCCATCTCTCTCTCTCTCTCTCTCTCTTTTATAAAAAAACATCTTTCTTCGCTGTTCACAATTTTCAACTTAAAGTTTTGATATGGGAAAAAAAGTAATTTTTCATAATTTCCAGATTAAGCCCAGAACCCAATTAAACTGGACAATCCATATCACCAAAGGCTTTGGTGGAAGGTAACGAGCGACTTTTTGCACAGTGCTTCACATCGATAGCTGAGACAGGATCAATGTCTTTTCTGGAACCTCAGCTGGGAACCAGAAAGGCTTGTGTGCAGCATTCAATGTTTCATTGATTTTCTTAACTCTCCCTCTCTAGTCTCTTTCTCTCTCTTGTCTGTGGCTCTATGTCTCTTTTTATCTATCAGATCAGTCTGTGGCAATGTTAAATTTAGTTCTGACATCACACAACCATCATACCATCAAACTGAAAGCGAAAGCCAACATTGTTTGCATTTTTTTTTTTTTTTTAGAATAAATACATCACTTTTTTTTTCTTTTTTTTAATTGTTTTTTTAATGACAGTTATACACACACAAACATCCCAGCTTATGCCATTTGCTAGCAATGCTCCTCTCTCTAACCGTTGTCAAACATATTATTCATACATTTCCCCAGACAATGATGAATGTCAGGTATTTTTAGAACAGAACTATGATGCAAAGACCAAATGTAATCAATCAAAGACAACAGAAAATGCTGACACAGGCAAGTTCTCAAATCATTCTAAACTCTGTGTGTGTGGTGTGTGTGTGTGTGTGCACGCACGTGTGCGTGCGTGCATGTGTGCGTTAGTACATATTTGTGTGTGTCACTGTGCGTGCGTGCGTGCGTGTGTGCGTGTGTGTGTGTGACAGACAGAAAAGGAGAAATAGAAAGTTACTTTCATGACTTCCAAAGACAAACAAGAGTCACCCGAAGATTTCAATGAAAATTAAATTGGCCACAGTTTTGGTGAGTTATTACGAATCAATCTAATAAACAGTTGACAGCTGGGCAGACTGACAATCACAATACCAGAACAACAGAAAGAGGAAGTCTGATTCACATAAGTGGTACTTGAAGCAGCACTTCCACTAAGCACCACTTTGGTACTTTGTACCACCCCATGCTGACTAACACTCAACATGCCATGTTTATGACAACAGTATATATATTATCTATCCTGTATTGGCAACCCAGTTTCCAACTGTTCAACAATGACGGACCCTGGTCCACCCATTCGGAAGAAGGTGATTGTCTTCTTCCTGACTGGAAGGATCCTCTTCTTACTTTCTGCATGCTGGAGTTTTGAGAAACTAACAACAATTAAAAAAAAAAAAAAAAAAAAAAGAAAAAAAGAAAAAAAAGAGAATCATATAACATGTATGATGAAATGTGAAAAAAAAGGAAAAAATAGCTCTACATCTTTTCATTTACAGCCTCTGATCCACAAATAAACTGTGCAACCTAAAAATAATAGAGAGCAGGAAGAAGATGACAAAGATGATGCACTAGCTAAAATGGAGGCAGAGTACAATATTTGGGAGAGGATTTAAAAAAAAATATATTATGACTCACACTACTTGGGAAGTTGACACTCAAGATTCTTAAATAAGACCTATCACCATAATTAATTTGCAACACCTACACGAAAATACTTAGCATAACACAAACATTCAGACTGAGAATGAGAGGAAACACTTTTTTTAATTTTTAATTTGACTGCACACACACACACACACACACACACACACAGCTAAAGTAGACACATAAAGACCTATAGATCTTAACAACCCAAAACAAAGACAGGCAAAGTGAGCAGCAAAACAAAGAGAGAGAATATATACAGGATACACAAACTGACAAAGCAAAATCCCACTCCCTCACTCTGCCCCTGACCCCCTAAAAAAATTATCAAAAGAAGAAGAAAAAGAAAAAAGTGAGACAGATGGAAGAAGAAAAACGAAACAAGAACACCAAAGACCTGAACCAGTCATAAGCTCTAAAACTCATTCATAATTCTGCTTCACTTTCGTAAAAAGAAAAGCTGTCA
>NC_134886.1:15287741-15300241 GCF_041734735.1 Babylonia areolata
GCAACTTTCTAACTACGTGCCTAATATTTGATGGTTTTATTTTATTTTATTTTATTTTGACTCATAATGCACACATTTTCTTTTTTTCAATAACTTTTACACCCATGCCACCACCATCAATGTCTTTGATGATAAGATTATGAGATGATTCCCGGTTATAACAATATAAACCCTGTGGAGGCGAAAATGAAAAAAACCCAACAAATACATCATTATCATCGCACAGCATTATACTTCTGCTAAATTACAAAATAAAGAATAAATGCAACTGTTTTACATGTATAAATTTATAACACTAATAACAGTATACTTCGTACCATCTATTCCACCATCACAAACTCCACTGATTCCTATCTTCTCCAGTGTTAATCTAATGACATGTTCACTCAACACACCTGACAATTTAGAAAGAGCACAGACACCCAGAGATGAACACACACACACACACACACACACACAGCAGACATGTTACTGTTACAAAGCAAAATCCAAATTTTAGACAACTTAAGAATCAGTGTTAAACTTATTGTACACTTAATCACAAACAAAATGTTCAGAACTAGATGTTAAACTACTGTTAAACTGACCTTACCTTTTTCATGCTAATGCTATGAGAAAACAAAGTTATTCAAGTTACTCTAGTAAAACCATGAACAAAGATAAACAGTGCGGATTTTCTTCTTCTTTTTGGAAGCAACTTGAAGACAGATTTTTTTTCTGATACCAAAAATAACATTAACAATACATCTTACATCATCTACACACAGGAGTAATAGCACTCATTTTTTTTAACACTTGATGCTGGGCTGGGAAACCAACAATTTCCTCGCCACCCAAATTGCTGGTTGTTCTGGCTGTGTGCCACCTGTGCACACCTGATTTCATTCACACCTGTCAGAAAGGGCACACATGTAGTAAACGACCTCTTTCTGTGTGATGAACTTGTGAAAAAGTGTATTACTATGTATAGTCTGTACAAAGTACTATAGTTGCCTCTTTTATGCTCAACTGCTGTGACGGGAGTTTTCTGGTCCACCACCACATTTCTGGTAAACTTTGCTACCACACGTTCACAGCTTTCCTTTAGCTACATTCTCAACAAGTAAATGTTATCAGACACTATATATTCAGTAACTGAATAAGGTTAATGAAAATGAGATTGAAACAAAATTTTCTCAACATATTAAAACACTCTTAGTCTTACACAGAGCCTGTTTGAACAGAGGCTGCATTAATGATGCTGTGCAACTGACTGGACAATAATAAAAAAAACAAATTGCCCTAATTTTTTTCACTCCTTCCACTCTTTTAAACCTCAGGCAAACCGCAACTTAGACCAAAGTGAAGAACAGACTGATTATAGTGAAGACTCCTCTTTTCTCACACATGCCCACATGTTCTCTCTCTCTCATACCACCCTCCCCCCCCCCACCCCTTTCCCCGCCCTCCCTCTTAATCACTTGATCTAAGGTTTAGAATTTTCATTAAATAATCAATTCAAGACAATGACTGACATTTGCACACACAAACATTTGCATGCATGCATGCACACGCGCACAAGCACACACACACACACACACACTACACCCTTAATACATCAAATAAAGTAACAATCTGAAACTCAATGTGAAGCACAAAACTGAAACAGATACAAGACAGAGAGCAGGGTGGAACTGGAAGACAGTGGACTCCGACCAGCTGTGGAGATGTTTTAGAGACAGGCACACAACCCACAGAAGCAGTGAGAGGGAAGGCAGTCGGCTGCAGAGGCACATCTGGCACTAATTACAGCAAATGTCAGGTGTCCATCACTCCAGGGCCTTTACATCCCACACAGGTTTCTCACGCCCACTCACTGTTGTGGCCACAGCACACTTGCACTCAGTGTAAACAACCTTCCATGCACACTAGCTAACAGATGAGGCAATCCTCTGTAATATAAATTATAGAGGAAATCTACATCTATCCAAGATTTGGTAAGACTGAGGGTTGTGACACTGCAGTTTGGGGGTGCATGGATTCAGCATTCACACCAGTCAGCAAATATGGCGTATTTTGTAAATTTTGCTCATCAATATAATACTACCCAACTCTCTCATTCTCTGTACTATCTCTCACTGTCTCAGTTTCTCAGTCTCTATACTCTCTCTTTACCCTCTCTTTCTCTCACCCCCTGCCCCAACTACTTACCATTAGCCTCTCCCCTACTCTGTACTCGCAGTGTTAATTGCATCTTTGCTGTACTATTAAACAGTAAAGTTAGGAAAACAGAACTATCTCTGCTTGCATCATCTGTCTGCAGTACTGGATGACCATGTGTGATTATCTAAATATCATTAATCTCTCTCTCTGTATATATATATATATATATATATATATATGTGTGTGTGTGTGTGTGTGTGTGTGTGTGTGTGTGAGAGTGCACATGTGTGAGATTAGTAACTCACTTGAAACCGAAATTCACTTCACTTTTGAGTGCCCAAAGTATGAAGACTTACGATCCAAGTATTTACAGAATACTGTCAATTTCGAAATTCATAATCTGGAATTTGTGAGAGTTGCAGAAGAGAGTATTTTTGTTTTTGCGAAGTTTCTTTTCTATGCCTTTAAGCTTAGATCCCAGATCTTGAATACAGTCCAAATTATACAATTGTAATTTTTTTTCGTGTAAATAATAATGCATCTATCGACTGTGAACCCCCATTGAAAGGGGCTGTGGCCTATTCAATAAACTAGTGTCAGTGTCAGTTCCAGTGCCAGTGTTAGTGTCAGTGTCTCTCTCTCTCTCTCCCTCTCTCTCTCACTCAGTCTCTCTCCTTTCTCTCTGCAAAGAGCACCCATCCCACCCCTCTTTTCTCTCTCTCCCTCTCTGACAGTACAGTGAGCTACATAAATTACAGGAGAGCCATCCAGTATTTTGTCAAGGCAGTCATTCAACCATGATGTTGTCAGTGACCAAGAACGAGGATTGGCATTTGCAGAATAGCTGAACCACTACAACCAACAATCCCTCTGCGCACATTCACTCTCACGATCAATAATGCGTAACTTGGAAAAACCAAGTGTTGGCTTGGGACAGGCTGAAGATTTAGCTATGAGTATGGTGAGTTGAAAGTGAACATTGAAAACCCGAATTAAACAAATATAAAGAGAAATAACTCAATCTCTCTCTCCATTTACAAGGTACAAAACATCAAGTCAATGCTCCTTATACAGGTAGCACAAAGGTGCACTGATTATCCGGAATTGTTACTGTTCTTTCATTTTGAATTAAAACTGAGGTTGCGTAGAGAGAGAGCAGGTTGATATAATTCTGTTACACAATTAGTACTGAAACTTTTCTTCTCTCTCTCTCTCTCTCTCTCTCCTCCTCCTCCTCCTATTCTCTCTGTCACACACACACACACACACACGCTAACACAGATACTGCTGGTGGCACAGTGACAAACACACAAAAACATACAGATGTACACACTCATGCATGCATGCACACACACACATGAACATTACATAGTTGTTGTTTTTTACTTTAATTTTCTACAGTATCCTGGACTATTGATTTTATTGTTATCATGTTCTGAATAAGATAAGAAACAACTTTACTGCCTGTAAATATACAGAAATTTGTCTTTTGGCTGGAGTACAATATTAAACACATCAAGCACAATCACTGTTAGATCATGAACATTCGTGCAAACTTGTACGCAACACAATAACTTGAATAAGAGGATAACTAAAATAATAAAGTTTATGCTGAATAAGTAAGAAAAACTACATGTCACTGATACTTAAATATAAGATAAGCTTAACAAGTTTACAGTGCAATCACTCAAAAAGTTAATAAAGCATTACAATAGCTTTATGAATAAGATGTAAACCTCATAAGAAAACATGTCATATGACACCTGAATCAAATATTGAATAATACATAGATCTAAATAAAACAAGAGAGGCAAGGCCTTCAAGACTCACTTGTGATAAATCAAGTCCCCTAGCATTAATAACTGAGTAATTTCCCTTTTTTATTATCTGCACCAAAACGTTTGCAAAATAAATAAAAACTCCATGCTTAGCAAAAGAAGTTCCTGTTTGAACAAAAAATGATAATAATGACTGCTCTTGTTGTTGGGTCAGAATATCAGATCAAAATGCCAAGTTTAGAGAATACAAAAAATATAAATATAACAGTAAATGCAGTTTGCATATAATTAGGCTTCATTTTTTATTTTTTTGTGCCCATCCCAGAGGTGCAATATTGTTTTAAACAAGATGACTGGAAAGAACTGAATTTTTCCTATTTTTATGCCAAATTAAATGAAATTTGGTGTCAACTGACAAAGTATTTGCAGAGAAAATGTCAATGTTAAAGTTTACCACGGACACACAGACACACACACACACACACAGACAACCGAACACCGGGTTAAAACATAGACTCACTTTGTTTACACAAGTGAGTCAATGAAATAAAATAAAACAATTAACATAAATAGTGAATATGCAACACAATAATAAAGTAATAAAATCTAATGTTGACAAGGTAAGGAAACAAAAAACAGAACACAAATGACACTGACACTGAAATGTTAAGATATATATATGCTACACATGTATACCTATCTATCTATTTATCTATCTATCTTTTTTATATATAAAGAGAGAGAGAGAGAGAGAGAGAGAGAGAGAGAGAGAGAGAGCAATCGCTCAAAACATTCATGAAGACCATTATGCATTACAATAGCTATATCATATAAAATAATAAATGAAATTAATGTAGACAACATCTATGTAGTATACTATAGAAAACATGCCCTATAACACATTTAAATAACAAATGAATCAATTCATAACTCACATACAGTGATACACACCCAGTCAATACACCTAACCCCTCAACACCCCTCCACATCAGGACACACCAGTAACAACAGTGCACCAGCCACTATTACATCACATCATTATGAAGATGGGAGTAATACTAAACTTGAAGAATAAATAAAGAAATGAAATAAACAGCAGAATAACAACATTTGAATACAGTACCATAATAAAACCATGAACTCATAAAAAGGAAATCCTTTTAAACTGAGTTTAAAATGGAAATGTCGTTTGCTTTTGATACGCTAGATATGATACAACTTTATTGTTTGTAAATCCACTATTTATGCTTAAATCTAATAACGCTGAATAAAAGACAATTAAATCAGCGAATCATACATTTCACACAATGACCCTATTTGGATTACAAATGATACAAAGATGATAAAGATTTCTATTTCCCAGGAAAGTCAATATGGTAAGCTTTGAAGGAAAATCTCATCTGCATTCTTTAGTTTATAATAATAAAAGGACATATGACACGCCCAGTCTAATGAAATAAAAGCCCTGGGCATAATGAAAAATACAATATTTAATAAACTATATTATGTGTTCTTATTGGACACCGCTGATTTTGTTGCTGCAAGTGCTGTTCTGGTGTCATGGTTTTGGATGAGATTTAAAATAAAAGTATTACCTAATCCAAAATATCAACCAGCAAAGATGATTACTTCAAAAACTGGAAGTTTCAACATCCATCGAGAAACAGTTCAAATAAAACTCATACCCAGATCTATCATAGTTGTCAGAAAATGTACACTGAACAATTATATCTATTTTGTGAAGTAATCACTGACTTGATGCCATTTTTCATTGTCAACAATGAATCTGTGGGGGGTGGGGGGGTCGGGAGGTTTTGTGTGTGTGTGTGCGCGTGCGTGTGTGTGTGCATGTGTGTGTGTGTGTGTGTGTGTGTGTGTGTGTGTGATCTTTCTCCTCTCTCTAACAATTATGTACACCTGGTGCTGTTGTTGATCAACTCGATCCAGCACGACCACCCAACAAAAAACTAAGATGGAATCTCACAAATGCACAGTACTCGCTTCCAGAAATGTGTCCTTCTTTACGATCGTCCTTCACATCATATGGAATAACAGTGTTTTGCAAGATCATCTGGATTCAGTCGTTAACGTTCATATAACTTCACATTCATTCTAGAGCTAATGTGTTCATAATAAGCGACATGCGCTTAATCAAAACAAGGCTTCCTGAAACCACAATCCCGACATTGGACTCGTCTCTGAATGCCTTGACTGTCATTCCCCTCACAACCCAAACAAAACACTCAAAGACCAAGCTTTCAATCACAAAATCATGAACCGTCAACAATACTTACCGACGCTTCCACTAATGAAGACTCCGATGACTGACATAAACATAAACAAATCCATTCTGGACCTAGACCAGCTAAATGGTGTCAAAACGCAGTGGATATGTCAATGAACCTGTCCTGCAGATCGTCTGCACACTGCTGGCTCGCAGAGCCAAAAATAACCCTGTTGCTGCGTCTGTCCAATGGCGTGTCGCCTCGCTCGTCTCGCCCGATCTCGGCAGATCAGGTTCGGTAAAACTCGTTACCCAATCGCTGACAGGCTGGCTGATTCTCTCCCTGTCTATGTGACAGTCACACGGTTTCAGTTTCAGTCCAACTGACCTAAAACTATTTTTGGATTAGTGGTTTCAGTTTTTTTGGAGAGAGAGACAGAGAGAGGGAGACAGACAGAGAGAGAGAGAGAGAGAGAGAGAATTAGGAATTTTACTAGTAGGCCACCGGCCCCAAAGGGTCACGGATAATGGAAAGAAAACAAACTGTTAAGACACCCAATGAACACACACATACAACACACACATACATTTACAGATGATCACTTCGTATTGAAAAGACAGTGCTCGCATCAGTTACGGAATACTAAGATACTTAGAGTTTCTTTCTTTCATGGCATAAAATACAAACATAGCTAAACTTTTTTTTATTTGCGAAAATCGGGCATCACTAGTTTGCAACATATTTATATGCGAGACACTGTTCATCTAAATTCCTGCAATATTTTGATGCAATGGTTTTCTCGCAGACATGTAAATATTTTGCCAGAACAGTCAAACAGAAAATTAAATCATGAGTTTGGATCGCTAACGATTACAATTTAAATCACGTTACATGTGCCTCAGGCAGTAATTAACTGAATATCTGATAAGAGCCACCGTGATGGGCGTACTGTTAGTCGACTGAGTCATTATGACAGTTACTGCGGTATTTTTCCCGTTGTTGCTATGATTTGAATGATCTAGATACTGTAGCAAGTCAATCACTTTCTGAGTGAATTTTGAAACCCGGTCATGCCGCAATATTGTCCGTCTAAAGTAACACTGCACGTAGCGCTGTTTTGATTACTGAGAAATAACCTTTCATTTCCGAGTTCAGTCGCAATTAATTTACCCACACTTCCGAGACTGAATCCAAGGAGATCAACACCCCTCACACGACCAGTTGTGAAAGAGCATCCCCTACATGTTGCTCAGTTCCCGAAACTGTTTGAAATCATCAAGTTAAGTCAGTAACTGAGCATGTTACGGAAATTCATGCCGCAAACTAGTCAACTCATGATGCCGCATATTTTGGAGTATAAACCAGTATTTCACTGAGTCGTTAATATGTCTGGGTGCCGTCGATATCAATATCAATAGGCCCTAACTATATATAGCTGGACCGCTTTCTCAAATTATATCACTAAGTTTTGGGGCACATCTTGGGACTAACATTAGTGACAATTACCGCTTGCATGAAGACATGTGGATGAATTTTTATAGGAATTAAATTTCGTGCCCCGTTCAGAAGCTAGCATACAACAACATTGGTCTGACCTGAGTATCAAGCAGAGTTTGAAAAATACCTACAATTAAGTAGCATTGCTATTTATATGCCAACATTGATTTCGAGATATCAGTCAGTCAGCGATATGTTGCTTTTTGCTCGTCAGTTTGGCAGACATAGTAGCCTACTCCTTTGCTACTGCATCTAAGGACGCATTTACTAGTACTCGATCAGGCCTTGAAAAAAAAAAGAAGATAATAATACTACTAATAGTAATAACGAATGAAGACAAAATAAAAAGACAATAATGATGATAAATAAGCAAATAAGCAAAACATGCAGACACACATTCACACATACACACACACATGCACAACAGATATGCAACAAACATGCAGTTTCACAGATATGAAAGCACAAACAAATACACATAAACGTACACGAACCCCGACACACACACACACACACACACACACACATTACCCTGCACCCCCCCCCCCTACCCCCCTCTACACACACTCATTTCTAGACTACGTATCGCAGCCTCCGCGACACACACACACACACACACACACACACACACACACACACACACACACACACACACACTTACTTGTACAAACACACACATACACGCCCATATACCCCCATATCCGCCCATATCAACATTCCGTTGCTCCCACAGTACAGACATGCACACATACACACATGCCTTATCCACCCACCCACCCACCCACACACACATACACACACGTGCACAGAGCTCTCCTGGCACATGTGTACACTTACACACTCGCGAACGCGCGCGCGCACACACACACACACACACACACACACACACAGTCACCGACTGACACACAGACACAGACACACACACATACACACACGCGCGCGCGCACGCGCAAATGCTGCCACTGATTGGCCGCAAGAGGGGTGGGAAAAGATCTCTGATGCCACTGAGGGTCTAGCGTGTTGCTCAGTCTATTGTATTTGGAAAAGCCCACACAAACTTTTCTGAGGATTTCCGATTTTCCTAGATGTAGACCGCTATTTGTTGTTGCGTTACCAGCAAGTCTGTCAGCTCGCTCATTTCCCTTAACACCTGAATGTCCCGGGCAATTATGACCATGTAAGTTTTTGAATCTGAAAGTTGCGCATTGCCTCATGCCACTCTGGGCTTCCCATTCCACTTTTAATTTTCTGTATGAGGTTCATTGAGTCCATTAGAATCATGGCATGTTGGTTTCCAGGCATATGGATAGATGATAGCCACTGGAGAGCATGTGTCAGCTTCAACGTCTATCGTTAGGCTGGAGGTTGTGACTTCGTATTTAGCATTCTCTTCCCCAACTGTTTTTTTTTCCATTTTGTTTCGCAGTGAATCCCCAGCCGGATTGGTCTTTGGTGACTGAGCCATCTGTGTATATAATGATGTCCTCCTCTTAATAACTGTTTTCTTCTATGAGTAGCTTCACTTCTGCATCAGTTTTGCCCTCTGGCCATTCCCGACAATGTCTTGCTAGAGTGGGTGAAGTGGCTGTGTTGAAGAGATGATTGAGGTTTTCTGAGTTTTCCTCCCATTCTTTTGTTTCTTTCAGGTCTTGTAGTCGGCATACTAGCTGGATTGTGTCTTCTGCTTGCCCCACCCATGATCTTCCTCGTCCTAGACGGCCGCCTTTTCGTTCCTTGACTGCATCATGCAGTGGATTTTGACGGTTTTCTCAGGCTAATGCTCTGAAGTGGGTCTTAACCTGTTCTAACTTGTTTCTGGCTTGTACTGAAGGAGGGTCAAGTAGGTATCGCATGGTTTCCGTAGGCGTGTCTTTTGTTGTTCCAAGGTCCAGTCTCATAGCTTCATTTTTAACTGTTTCTAATTTTAGGAGGATGATTTGAGGCGGTGTTGTTAGTCCAAGTCCGTAGTCGATCACACTGAGAACGAGTGATTGATATTGCAGGAAGAGGTGGCGTTGTTCGATACCTTTGGTTGTCATTGCTTTTAAGACTGAAAGACCCTTTTTGCATTTGAGAACAGTATTTTCTGTATGTTTTCTAAAGGTCAGCATCCTTTCGAAGTGTATTCCTAGGTAGCGTAGCCATTCGGTTTTCTCGATCTGAATTCCGTCGAATGACACAGGTGGTGGTGATTTGCTCGCGGTTCTGTTGTTGATGGTGCACAGCAACGTTTGGGCTTTCGCTGGATTGATGGAAGATCCTCAGTATGTCCTTGCACCATTGAACGATATTGTTCAGTTGTTTCTGGACGGATTTAGTTCTTTCTTGAGCATCTT
Source organism: Babylonia areolata (assembly GCF_041734735.1). NCBI lineage: Eukaryota > Metazoa > Mollusca > Gastropoda > Neogastropoda > Buccinidae > Babylonia > Babylonia areolata. Next base: position 15,297,720 of record NC_134886.1, read on the forward strand.
TCAAAGTTTTGAAGACCAGGGCATCATCCGCAAGAGTAAGCAACCCGATCTATTCCATTGTTGTTTAAGTCTGCAAGGCCCTTTGTGTAGACATTGTAGAGGACAGGAGAGAACAGAGACCCTTGTGGCAGTCCCATGGATAGTTTAGAAGGTGCAGACATCCAATCTCCGAGGCATAAGACGACGGTTCCTGCCTGAAGCGCTGCTGCTATCCATCTTGTCAGTGTCAAATTTACTCCATACCTTAGTAGCAGCTCCATGAGGTGCGCAAACTGGACTTTATTGCAGGCATCTTCAAGGTCGATTGCTACTACTGATGTTTCTTCTTTTCTTTGAAATCCTTCATATACCCCACATGCGAAAGCAGCCTCATTTTCCCATGTAGACTCACCTGTTCTGAAACCACCTTGATTTGAAGGGAGAATGTGCCTCTGTTTAAGATCCCTTGCAAATTTCCTGGCTATTATGGGTTCCATGAGCTTTCCAGCAATGTTTTGCATGGTTAGGATTCAGTAGCCGCTTACCTGACGTTGGTCCTTTTCTGGTTTTGGTATGGGTTTTAAGAAGCTGTGTGTCCAGTCCTCCGGCACATGTCTATTGTGGAAACTGTTTTGGTACAGATTGAAACGTTTGCTTTTGTCTTCTTCTGATAGCTCCTTGATGTCCGAGTAGCGAACTTTATCTCGGTTAGGAGCCGATTCTTTCTAGCATTTAGCTATTGCTTCGTTTAGATAATCTATTGTCAACTCATCATCAGGTCCAGTCTGCATAAGGTTTAAGTCCTCAACATATTTCTTTTTTTCATCAAAGTTTCTTTGATCACTCTGTTGTATGACACACTTGACTGAGCAGGGCAGATCCTTTTTCTTAATTTGTCTTAAGCTTGGTTCCATCAGTATCTAACATATCTGGGGTTTGTTGTGCACGTTTTCCCTTCCATGCGACGATAAAATTGCCAGAACTCTGTCAATGTTATGTCATAACTGAGAGCCTCGCAAAACTGTTTCCACTTGTCATTTTTGGCCTCTTGAGCAATGACTTCAAACTGTCTTGTCTTTTCTTTAATTTTTGTTTCAATTTCTTTGTCAGGAGAAGGCTTTGTTCTTTCTTTTTGCATAAGTTTGACAGCCGCATGTTTTTCTATCCAGGCTCTCTCTGTGTCAGTATTCCACCATGGGGGCTGAATAGTTTGCTTCCGGTTCAGCGCCGTTCTTTTGTTTCTTAATTTTTTGATGATGGTTGTCTCTTTGGTTACATACTGAAATGGATTACGCGGTTTCATACAGGGTTTATCTGATAGTTTCTGTAGACTGAAAACTACCGGGAGGTGATCACTGCCTTGGTGTGGAAGCGTCTCTGCATTCATTCCTGCTCTGAATTTTGGAGATGTTAGAGCGATGTCGATCACACTGTCACTGTCCCCTTGTCTTGTTCCAAGGCAAGTTGGGGATGTGGTTGTTAACGGGCTAAGAACAATTCCCCTATCATTCCTTCAAGTGCGAGTCCTTGTGGGTTGGTGTTCCGCTGGTCCCATAGCTTCGATCTTGCATTAAGGTCTCCACAGATAATGACAGTCTCCAAATTAGTTCTCTATTTCTTCTAAAAAGGCCCAATCCACTTTTGTCAGTTGTGAGGGTTCCTGGGTGAACATAGGCATTGATGAGCACGATGCTCTAGTGAATTCCGTCAGGTTTTTCAATACGCACACCCACTAGTTCACATGAGTTGCTACACCATTTCTCTGGATTTATGGTGGAAACTTTGTTGTTGTTTTGTTTTGTTTTAATACATTTTTGTTTAGTATGATTGCTACTCCTCTTCCTTCATGCCTTTGAAAGACTGTGAAATTCTCCAAATTTATTGATCTGTCTGCACTTGTCCTGGTCTCTTGGAGACATACGATGTCAAAATCATGTGCCAATTTCTCAATTGTTGAGAATCTCATTCTCGCGCTGGAGCAATTCCAGCTGCCGATTCTAAAGAATTTCTTTGACAGCCGCTCTGCTTTTGTCATTCTGCTACCTAAGCACGATCTTTTCCCTCTTCTTTTGCCGCGCCTGTTTTGGGATTTTGGGGATCTAAATTTATGTCTCCGGTGCAGTGCAGCTGATCCCCGAGGTGCACGCGAGACAGAGTTTTGTTAGTATCCATAGAAGGGTGTTCTATGTGGTGAGGGAAATATTCGGTCGCCCTGACAGTTGTGGGATAGCCGAGGCCGGAGTTTCGGCAAAGCTCCTCTCTGTCCACTCAGTGATGGAATTGTGTGTGTGTGTGTGTGTGTGTGTGTGTGTGTGTGTGTGTGTGTGTGTGTGTGTGTGTGTGTGTGTGTGTGTGTGTGTGCGTGCGTGTGCAGTGTGTGTTAGTGTGTGTCAGTGTGCGTCTCAGTGTGTCTTTGTGTGTGTCTGCGTTGCGTCGGTCACGGAATGCGTGCCTGTGTCTGTGTGTATGTCTGTGCGTATGTTTGTGTGAGAGAAAGAGACAGAGACCAGACAGAAAAGGTGTACTGATCTGTTTCCACTGAT
>NC_134886.1:15307741-15312741 GCF_041734735.1 Babylonia areolata
ACCAAAATGTAAAATACGTACTAACTTAACCTGTAGAACAAAAGTGCTTCTCGTGCATTGTAAATTAATTCTAACTTTCATCATTGTTGTCACAGAATTCCTGTCGTATCTTCAGGGCATTAAATATATAAACGCATAGTTTACGAATACTGTAAACAGAACCATTCTTCATCAAGTGCACATACGATTGACCTTCAGAGTTCAGATGTTTTTGCCGCAGGTCATTGTAAAGGACACAATTGTTTATAAAATGGTTTTCATCTTCGATTACATTACAACGTTTACATGCGTAATTTGAATTACATTTGAATGTTCTTCTAAAAAATGATCCATTTATTGGGAGCAAACCAAGCCGTAATTTTACTAACCAGTCCCTAAAACACTTTTTATCCACATATTCAAAATATTGCTCACACTGAAAACCAGTTTTAAACAGTCTGTAGTTATGATATATATCTTTAGACATTACTGACTCGTCCCACTCCTGCATAAATATATCTTTCATTCTTTGCTTAAATAATGACAAAAATGTTTGCTCACAACCAACGCCTTGTTGCAACCAGACATATCCAAACCCAAGTCTAAATAAAGTATTTTTTACTAAAGACACCCAGCATTTTTTTCCCCTTTCGTCTAAGTTAAACAACATCAAATATGCCTGTCTGGGTAATCGTTGCACATTCATATTCAGCAACCTTAACCAGTACTTGATACACCTTGTTGCCTGTTGTGCAAACTATGACTCCGTGTTTGTACAGCGCTTAGAGCTTGGTATCCGACCGAGACATGCGCGATGATGCCTGAACCTTCTTCGTGTATATACGCACGCAGAAGATCAAACACACACGTTAAAGATCCTGTAATCCATGTCAGCGTCCGGTGGGTTATGGAAACAAGAACATATACCCAGCATGCATGTCCCCGAAAATATAGTATGGCTGCCTACATGGTTGGTTGTGAGCAAACATTTTTGTCATTATTTAAGCAAAGAATGAAAGATATATTTATGCTTGTTGAGAGAGAGAGAGAGAGAGAGAGAGAGAGAGAGGAACACACACACACCACAGGTATTTGTTGGCTCAAAGTGAGTATATTCTGTGATCAATATACCTCCATCTGCTAGCTTTTCGTGGACAGAATTATTGTCAACATGGTGATATTTAATGATGATATTGATACTTACATCGCGCATGTCCTCAGTCGGATACCAAGCTCTAAGCGCTGTACAAACACGGAGTCATAGTTTGTACAACAGGCTGCCTACCTGGGTACAGCCTACTGACGGCTGCCATTGGGTGTTCATCATTCGTTTCCTTTGTCATTCAATCAGATTTCAGGCACGCACACATACACACTCAGACAGACATGTACTATGTTACATGTATGACCGTTTTGTTTATTTATCCCTGTCGTGTAGGCAGCCATACTCTATTTTCGGGGACATGCATGCTTCTTTTCATAACCCACCGGACGCTGACATGGATTACAGGATCTTTAACGTGTGTGTTTGATCTTCTGCGTGCGTATACACACGAAGAGGGTTCAGGCACCAGCAGGTCTGCACATATGCTGACGTGGGAGATCGGAAAAATCTCTACCCTTTACCCACCAGGCACCGTCACCGAGATTCGAACCCGTGACCCCCAGATTAAAAGTCCAACGCTTAAACCACTCGGCTATTGCGCCCATCTGTTGGTTCTCTGAGGGTTACAATAGTCAGTTTAAACACCGAGTGCCGTTTGAGGGCGTGCACTGAGGTCGGTACATGAGTTTTACTTATTCTGAAATGCCTAAAATTCAGACGATTAGCTGCAAGAATCCAAAACCAAAGCGAGCAACAGAACTGCATGCATGGGGTGAAAATCCACGGATTTGTCAGTAATACATGTCAAATGACAGATAAATGCTACCATACTCCCGCGGCCACCTTGCTTTTGTCCGTCACTAATAACTGTTTGAAAAAAAAAAGACAAATTAGAAATGTGTTCGCTCACACACGACATAAAAATCGATGGACGGCAATGTTAATTTGTCATTAGTGTGTTCCCTGTTGTCTCAGTGGAATCACTAGTCCCTTACGCCACTCATCCTGAACTTGATTACCAAAGACAGGCTATCCCTGTCACAACTGCAGTACCAGAGTCCACAGAAAATAAACATTGTTGACTTTCCATGGGGCCACACATGCAGAAAGAAAGGAGAAGAAAAGAAGAAAAAAACAAACAAACAAACAAACAAAACCAAAGAAGAAAAGAAAAAAGAAAGAAAAACAGGAGCGCCAGATTTATAACGATGTGCTATGCCACTGGTGAAGCAACCCTCATGCGGAGAAATCTGCTGTGACACAGCACAACACAAAACACCACACCACACCACACCACACCACAACGCAGCGCTACAGAACATTACGCAGTGCACTTCACTACACTGCACAACAATACATTGTGAAGCCCCGTTTGACAATGAAACCTCCTCCTTTTCATAGCCACAGTTACAGTTCTGGCGAAGTTTGTATTCATCAAAACGAATAATAATAATAGTGGATACTTACATAGCACACTATCCAGAAATCTGCTCTAGGTGCTTTACAAAAACGCTTTAACATAAAACATTACATCTATGTTACATACACACACCAAAATGTGACTACACACACACGCACACACACGCGCGCGCACACACACACACACACTGCATACATACATTTTAACAATACATGTGTATCTAACAGCTACCCTAACACATACGCACACATAGGCAGGCACAAACTTACATAAACTCACGCACACACAATACACATTCATATACATGCATATGTATACACACATTGTCAAGCACAACTAACGCAAAGGAAGTGGACCTGCCACAATTGAACTTACTGCTGAGGGAAAAGGTGGGTTTTGAGACGAGATTCAAAAGATGCGAGGGAATCAGAATGACGGAGGTTATCAGGGACGAACACACAAAACAAAACATATACCTACAAGATCAAGCCAGCTTTCATGTAATACAATATGTTACAATACACTTTGATGCCTCCTTTGGACAATGAGACGTCTTCCTTCTCATAGTCACAGTTACAGTTCTGGCCAAGGTTTTGTTGTTGTTTTTTGGTTTTTGGTTTTATATTCAATAAAGAAACGAAGCTAAACAAACAAGACCAACCCCAGCTTTCATGTAAACATGGTTATCAGAGCCACATCAGGAAGACCTTGCCTTCAGCAAACAGCCAGATGTCCCTGCATGCGGCGCTACAGGGACAGGCAGTCTATGAGCGCGGATCTGATGGCACAAGATCAATCACTGCATCGATCCGTTCTGGCAGCTCGCCAACAACATGCTCACACCGCAGCACAAGATAATATTTCTGAAGCGTCCGCTTTGCATTGTTTTATTTATTTTTTATTTTTCTTTCTTTTTATCTATTGTTTTGTTTTTGTTTTAACTGGCCAGTCAAGTAGGCCGACAACACTTGGAATAATTTTCAGCCAAAAAGATTCAATAGGAATGGAAATGAAAATATGAGAGGAAGGCTTGTAATCAGAGGAAGTCTGAAATAATGGAGACAGTTTGCTTGTAAGTAAAGAAATTAAAAAACAAAAACAAAAAACAACATATAACAACAACAAAACAAACAAACAAACAAACAAACAAAAACGAAACGCTCACAGTTGTATGGGTGAACCTACCTGCATGGGCGGGTGGTTGTTGTTTTTTTTTCTGGAATAAACATAGAACTTAACTGTGACAAGCCTGATTTTAACAAGCTGGGACGGTTGGAGGTTACGTTCACTTTCAATCTGTTGTACGTCCAATTATGTCAGGCGCACTCACCAGCACTCAAATCTCATTTCTTCCTCAGCAGAATCAGATATTTATTTATATGTTTAATGGTTTATTAGGCAAACCCAAATAAAACAATGATAATTATGTATACATTGTAAACAATGATGAAACCATCGGAATTTGTAGAAACATCTAAACAACGTATATCAGTGACTCCATGTGAGGGACTTCACGAAAACAACAACCCCAAAACAAACTATGATAAACGTATTTCAACTTCATTGCTGCTCACAATAATCTGTATAATAAGTTTTCATTGTTTATGGGTAAAGGGTACAGCTGATCAGTATGTCAATATTCATATCACTCGCTTTGTGTGAACGCCATGCACAACGTGAGCGTCAACCTTGACTGGTAAATTCGTTCTCTGTTCGTGGACACAATGTTTGGTCACGCAGTTTCTAACAGCCATCTCTGTGAAACTAAAGATTTTGTCAAAAATAAAACAACATCAAAGGATTTGAACTAGTCATGCTCGCAAAACTCCATATGAAGTGATCCGTGAGGAAATATGCAAAACACACACTCACACACACACACACACGTACACACACATGGACACACACACACACAAACACACACTCACACACACACACACACACATACACACACACATAATCTGAAAGGCTTTCTCATGCAACTGTGGTGTGAAGACACTAAAATTCCTTCCTCAACCACAAGATTTAAATCACCTTTTCGTTTCATCAGAACGTGTATACGGACAGAACACCTGCCCCTCCACACCACTCCCACACCACCCCACCTCCACATCATGTTAACATGCCTCTTATGCAAATCGTCACAAACGTATCGATTTCTCAAGGAAACAATCATCTCGTTTAAACTATCACACCTTTCAATTTAAACGCGTGAACTTGTATATCCTGCTGAATACTGCGAGCATTATAAATATAATGAGCTGAGCTGTGGCTTATACAAAACATCACACGCCACACACGTCAACATGCCCTCTGTACAAAGAATCAAACACCTGTTATATTTTATACATTTTCATCAAATATTCTACACTCTTATGGACACCTGCACGAATGAAGCCACTACAGTATTTACGGGCTTCAACACAAACTGTCGTCTTTTCACGTGCGGTGGCAAGTCTTGAACAAAACAAATACCATATGTCTCTTTAAAAAAGC
>NC_134886.1:15315241-15347741 GCF_041734735.1 Babylonia areolata
TCCCAGCAGCCTGTCACACTGCCTGTGTAGTTCCAGGCTGAGGTCTACACACGTCCCAGACAGTCTGCATTGTGTCCTAGGGCCCAGCATGTCACAGTGTCTGTGTAGTTCCAGGCTGAGGTCTACAAGTGTTCCAGACCGGTGTGCTGCCGGTGACGGCCGCCACGTGTCTTGGTCTGACTGGTGCGGGGACGGGTGTGGTCCACCTCTTCTGCAAAGCGTGTCTCCACTTCCTCCACGATGCCTTTCGTCTGCAACAACAGCCAGCGTCTCCAGTAACCAACAGTAATGGGTGGTAACTCTCTCCATTCACATGGTACACAACTTCAAGTCAATGTTGCTTCCGCTACCGATTCAGCTAGCACACATGTAAAGAAAAGGTACATTGGAACAACCCCCCACACTTCCTCAAAAAAGGAAGCGCCGGGCCTGTCCTTATACCGATCATTTGATATGTGCACACACAAATTAGTTTTTATTCAAGACTGGCATTGCCACACACTGAACAAGCCACACAGAACATATGGACAATGATCGGTATAATTACTATTTGTTAATCATTTGGTCTCCTGGCTTCATTATTTATTAATCTCCAGTAACGCTTTAACTCTTGTGTCACGGAATACATGTACATTTTGTTGTGGAAGGTTTTGGATTGTTATGGCAAAAATTAATGGTCAACTGGTAAAAGTAAGACTTTGAAGGCCTGGGTCATTTCCACATAATTATGTTGTTTTTTCCAAGGAAGTAGGAGTAGGATGAGGAAGAAGAAGTAAAAGAAGGGGGGGGGGGGGGGGGGGGAGGAGGAGAAGAAGAAGGAGATAAATAACTGGCAAGAAGTCTACGTCCATTGTCCATTTCTCTGCCCTCCCATCCAAAATCTCTCTCCCCCCTCTCTCTTCCTCTTCCCCATCTCTTCCCCCCTTTCTATTCTATTCATCTGTCTGTTACTGTGCCAACACTCCACTCCCCCTTCTCAAGTCGCCTCTGAAAGTGTGGGAACAAGATGTGTCTGCTCAGTGGACACAGCCGTGATTTAATGCGCTCTCTCTCTCTCTCTCTCTCTCTCTCTCTACGCGCGCATGCTTGCCGTGTGTTTGAGATAAAAAGTGAAACAAAACAAAAACGAATAATACAATACAATACAATACAATACAATACAATACAATACAATACAACAGTCAAAATGTGAACAGACACTGTTCTGATGAACCGCCTCCTCGGACTACTACCATACACACTGAAATAGGTCCTGTTAAGTTAACGTATCTTAAAAAATGAACCTCGAGAGGATTGCCTATATTTTTAAGATACCAGCTGTTGTTTCCGAGACGTCTGACAGTAAGAAGTCGAGGAGTGGAAAGGAGAAGAGAGAGAATGGGACAGTTCGCTCCGCCGATCAGCTGTGATAGTGGCGAAGCTTGATGGTGTACGGGAAATAACTCATATTTGAAAATAAACTTCATAGACTGACCAGTTATTCCCCTTGATGCTCCCCCTGCCCATCCCCAAACTTTCCGTCGGCACAGAGAGATAGGTCCCTTAGCTGCATGTGAGACAACTTTCTCACTTTCTGATATGCGCGGCAGACACTGGCAACATGCACGTGCGTGTACAGAGTTTGATCAAGTTTTGTATTTATTTACAGGTGTCTTACACGCAATACAGCAACCACCAATTTTTACCGCGGACCACTGACTGTCATGGGCTTAACTTCGGTTTAGGTTGTTATAGTTCGGCCTCTTCTCCCATATGAGGACACACACCGACAGATAAGCCTGCCTGCCTACTCATCCGTCGGTCCGACGGGGGACTCCATTAACAGTTCGGTATGAATTCAGTGAGAAATATCTTCAATGCAGAACTGGCGTTTGTCTGAAGAACAAAACTCATCTGGTTGGGCATTTCTCGGCAGTTCAGTGTCACCATCATGTAGGCCTATTTGGAAAGCATGCTCGTCTGTGGATACTGCATCTGACAATGGTTAGGTGTATAGTGTAAAGAAAAATGGCCCCAAGATTGAACCCTGCCTGAAAGTTGATTTGTTTCAGGAGGTCAACGACAATGGAGACATTCAGAGTCAGTGAAAGAGAAACCATCCTGTAGAGATCACGCAGAAGAAAGTTTCCAAACTCAGAATAGAACCGGCAAAAAAAAAAAAAAAAAATTTAAACTGACTTGTATATTTCAGTGGTTTCACACATTCCTGCATCTGCTCTCTGTTGAGAAGCTGGTGTGAAATCTTTGAGATAGCAAGTAAGTTTCAAAACATTTCACCCCGGGTCAGGGAACTTTCTTCTGTGTGTATCCAGACTCAGAGAACCTTAGAACGCCAACGAAGAAACCATCCGTCATGTCTGAGGTGAGAACACTCACCCACAGGTAGAAGGTGGCGGCGCCCACAGAGACCTTGCGGACCTGTTCCAGGGAGACGTCCCTGAGCAGCTGTCGGGCACCCAGGGCCACGTCCAGAGCCACCTTGTCCAAGGCCAGCTGCTCGCAGCGCTTCTTGAGGGCCTGCCGCCCAGTCCGCCCGATGATGGCCAGCACCCGTGACCAGTCCTGTGCCACACGGGGACAGGGTGATGATGGTGGTGGTGATGGTGATGGTGGTGATGATGGTGGTGATGATGGTGGTGGTGGTGATGGTGGTGATGATGATGATGGTGGTGATGATGGTGGTGATGATGGTGGTGGTGATGATGATGATGATGATGATGATGGTGGTGATGATGATGATGGTAGTGGTGATGGTGGTGATGGTGGTGATGATGGTGGTGGTGAAGATGATGATGGTGGTGATGATGATGATGATGGTGATGATGATGGTGATGATGATGGTGGTGGTGATGATGGTGGTGGTGATGATGATGGTGGTGGTGATGGTGGTGATGATGGTGATGGTGGTGATGATGGTGGTGGTGATGATGGTGGTGATGATGATGGTTGTGGTGATGATGGCGGTGGTGATGATGATGGTGATGGTGGTGATGATGGTGGTGGTGAAGATGATGATGGTGGTGGTGATGATGATGGTGGTGATGATGGTGGTGGTGATGATGATGGTGGTGGTGATGATGATGGTGATGATGATGGTGGTGAAGATGATGGTGGTGGTGGTGGTGATGATGATGGTGGGTGTGATGAGGGTGATGATGATGGTTGTGGTGATGATGGTGGTGATGATGATGGTGGTGGTGATGGTGGTGATGATGATGATGATGATGGTGGTGGTGGTGATGATGGTGATGATGATGGTGGTGGTGGTGATGATGATGGGTGTGATGATGGTGATGATGATGATGGTGGTGATGATGGTGGTGGTGGTGATGATGGTGATGATGATGGTTGTGGTGATGGTGGTGATGATGGCGGTGGTGATGATGATGGTGGTGGTGATGGTGGTGATGATGGTGGTGATGATGGTGGTGGTGATGATGATGGTGGTGGTGATGATGATGGTGGTGGTGATGATGATGATGGTGGTGATGGTGGTGATGATGATGGTGGTGATGATGATGGTGGTGATGATGATGGTGGTGGTGGTGATGATGATGGTGGTGATGGTGGTGATGATGATGGATGTGATGATGGTGGTGATGATGGTGATGATGATGGTGATGATGATGGTGGTGATGGTGGTGGTGGTGATGATGGTGGATGATGATGATGATGATGGTGGTGGTGATGATGGTGGTGGTGATGATGGTGGTGATAATGATGGTGGTGGTGATGATGATGGTGGTGGTGATGATGATAGTGATGATGGTGGTGGTGATGATGATGATGATGGTGGTGGTGGTGATGATGATGATGATGATGGTGGTGATGATGATGATGATGGTGGTGGTGATGATGGTGGCGATAATGATGATGGTGGTGATGATGATGGTGGTGGTGATGATGATAGTGATGATGATGGTGGTGATGATGATGATGATGGTGGTGGTGGTGATGATGATGATGATGGTGGTGGTGATGATGATGGTGGTGATGATGGTGATGATGATGGTGGTGGTGATGATGGTGGTGGTGGTGATGGTGATGACGGTGATGATGATGGTGATGATGGTGGTGATGATGGTGGTGGTGGTGATGATGGTGATTAAACTACGACTCCTCCTTCTCCTTGCACTACTACTACTGATAATGATGATGATAACGATGATGATGATGACGTTGATGATGATGATTATACTGACTCCTCCTCCTCCTCCTACTACTACTACTGATAATGATGATGATAACGATGATGATGATAACAATGATGATGATGATGATGATGGTGATTATACTGACTCCTCCTCCTCCTCTTCCAACTACTACAACTGCTAATGATGATGATAACGATGATGATGATGACGATGATGATTATACTGACTCTTCCTCCTCCTACTACTACTGCCGATAATGAAGATGATAACGATGATGATGATGATGATGACAATGAAAGAAGAAGAACAACAACAAAACAACGACAGCAACAACCACAAAACAACAACAACAACAGTAACAACAACAATGGTAGTATATTCATGTAGTGCTCACATCTGAGAGCCATTTGCAATCACAAAACATGCACGCATCATCATCGTCACTTAATTATAAATGTTGGGAAATGAGCTCTAATGTTTACAGACTAAAACTGTCGCTCCAAACTTCCGTGTCCTGGTGTGTAACCCTTTCAACCGTGTAGCTTGGCCCGGTGGTGTCCGACCTGTTCCCCTCGATACTGTAGCACTCTTGCCCATTGTGTAACCCTGAACACCTTGTGAGTATCAAATCAGCCGTCTCTCGTTTTCTGCCTTGCTCATCATTGGTACTGTTTGTGGTCAATTCTTTTCTCTCAGCACGCTCTTTCTAGTCTCCCTAAACTTTATTGCCCCATACTTTGATCTCAGTGCGTTTAACCCATATTATTGTTCCATACCTTGGTCTCCCTTTAACCGTTACTTCCCTGTACGTTGATCTCCTAGCATTTAACCCTTATCATCCCGTATCTAAGTTTAACTCTTAGAGTTTAACCCTTATTATCCCATACCCTGGTCTCATAGCTTTTGACCCTTATTACTCCATAGCTTGGCATCCCTTTACTGCTCCGCACCGTGGTCTCCATTTAACCCTTGTTATTCCATACCCTGGTCTCCTGGTCTTTTTCCCTTATCACTCCATTCCTTGGTCTCCATTTAACCCTTGCTGCCAAGTACCTTGGTTTCCATTAACCATTTTTGTCCCATACCTTGGCCTCCATTTAACCCTTATTACCCTATACTTCGGTCTCCATTTAACCCTTATTACCCCATACCTTGGCCTCCATTTCACCCTTATTACCCTATACTTCGGTCTCCATTTAACCCTTATTACCCCATACTTTGGTCTCCATTTAACCCTTATTACCCCATACTTTGGTCTCCATTTAACCCTTATTACCCCATACTTTGGTCTCCATTTAACCCTTATTACCCCATACTTCGGTCTCCATTTAACCCTTGTTACCCCATACCTTGGTCTCATCGTCGAAGTGACCCAGCAGCAGCAGGGTGGCCATCATCACGTGGTGGACGATGACGGGGGGGTGGGAGTAGTGGCGGATCTCTGTGATGGTCAGCTGATCCAGGTTCCTCACCTCGTGCATCAGCCGTTCCAGCAGCTGCAGCCGCTCCTGTGGAAGTCACAAGAGATGGTTAAAGTTCAATCAGCGGCGGCGCAGGGTCTCCTCTGGTGTGTGTCCTCTTAACGGCCTGACACAGACTGCTCCCTGGGCATTCGCAAAGTATGGAAAATTATTCAGCGACAGTGCAGGGTCTCCTCTAGTGTGTGTCCTCTCGGCGACCAAACGCCGACTTCTCCCTCAGCAGTGACGTAGGATGGCAAATTATTCAGCGACAATGCAGGTTCTCCTCTGGTGTGTGGTCTTTTGACGACCTCACGTTGATAGCTCAATATGCGTGGGCAATGACAATTAAAGGATGTGTGCGTGTGTATGTGTGTGTGTGTGTGTGTGTGTGTGTGTGTGTGTGTGTGTGTGTGTGTGTGTTCGGGTGCGTTCGTGTGTGTGTGCGTGCGCGAGTGTGTGTGTATGCTTGCATGCGTTTTATATGTGCATGTTCGTGATGGTGTGCATGCGTGTCCGTACACCCGTATGTGCGTGCAAGCATACTTGCATGCATACACACGTGTGTGTGTGTGTGTGTGTGCTTCCTCCCCACATCCTTCTTCATGAATTTAGCACACACCCCCCCCCCCTTTCCTCACCTGGACCTGTCTGGCGTGTCTCATTTCAGCAGGCATCCTCTTGTCATAGCCCCGCTCCTTGCACAGCGAGATCAAGTGGTTCAGCTTCCTCAGGTCCCGGGCAAGTTCTGCCCCGATCAGATCTGCACCCACGGACATAATTGATATCAATTAACACAACGAATCCAATGCCCTTGCTGAAAACATCCTCCAAGGAACTGTTCAGAGGGTAACTAACTGATAAAGACAACTGACTGACAAAGATAAAAGATGTTGTTTTGTTTTTTCATTGCGCCAATGTCGAAAAATACGGGAAAATCTTTTCGTGCGCACCACTGCTTATTACCCAATACTCTTGAAACACACAAACACATTAAGAGGCCGACATGACACGACAGGACAGGAAAGAACAGCACAAGACAGGCCATGACAGCACATGACATGACATGACAAGGCAGAACATGACATGACATAACAGCACAGCACAGCACAGCACAGCACAGGACAGGACAGGACAGGGCAGGGCAGGGCAGGGCAGGACATGACAGCACAGGACAGGACAGGACAAGACAGGACAGGGCAGGGCAGGGCAGGGCAGGGCAGGGCAGGGCAGGACATGACAGCACAGGACAGGACAGGACAAGACAAGACAGCACAGCACAGCACAGGACAGGACAGGACAGGACAGGACAGCACAGCACAGCACAGCACAGCACAGGACAGGACAGGACAGGACAGGACAGGGCAGGGCAGGGCAGGGCAGGGCAGGACATGACAGCACAGGACAGGACAGGACAAGACAGCACAGCACAGGACAGGGCAGGGCAGGACAGGACAGGACAGGACAGGACAGGACAGGACAGGACAGGACTGGGCAGGACAGGACAGGACAGCACCTTTCTTCATGGTGAGGATGCTAAGCTCGTGGTCGACACGTGCTTTCTCAGTGAAGGCCCTCTCCGTGCCCAGCTGTAGCAGCTCCTCCCCGGCACTCACCAGCTCCTCCTCGTCCTCTGCCTCGATGGCCACGTCCACACGGCGCCGGATCTCGTCCTCCTTGGACTCTGGAACCACACACACACACACACACACACACACACACACACACTCACACACACACACACACACACACACACACACACAACTCCGTCTAATAACACTTCAAGCGAATAGACGCTGAACTGAATATCTCTCACACACACACTGCATTAAAAATCAGCGGACGCATACAAATGTACACGCGCGCGCGCGCGCAAACACGCGAACAAACACGAAAACCCAGACACGCGCGCGCGTTCACCCACAAAGATTCTCTCTCTCTCTCTCTCTCTCTCTCACACACACACACACACACACACACACACACACACACACACACACACAATGAAACCCGTGTTTCAAACTCCCCACTCAATGCATCAAAAAATAACCTGTTGCATACACGAAGTTTTTGGAGGCAACGTTCATTTGTCATGACAGCAGCTTCGTATGACAGCTGTGCAGACAAAATCGTAAAAACGCTTCGTGATTCCAATGTTGATCTGGCCACAGATAATGGTATTTTCACCTGTGACTATCTGTGGGAACAAATTGGACAAACCTCTTCCGTTCTGCCTAACGTCCCTATTCACTGATGTGCTTCTTGACCCTCTGCTGGTCGTGTGTGTTTGTTTGCATGTTTGTGTGCACACACAAGCGTGTTTGTGTACAGTGTACTTGATGCGTGTATGTATATGTATGTATACTTTTTTTGTGTGCAAAGGCCACGGGCTCCTGCCATGGGGACGGGAGGGAAAATCTACATCAACATTTTTGTTATTATTGATCAGCACAGTTTTTTTTTCCTTTTTTCTTTAATATTTTTTTTTATATAACAATGCTGATGTAGGAGATCGTGTTTTTTTAGATGGACATATAACCGGCGCGCGGGCGGTGTCAGGTGATTAATCTTGAGATTTTTGGGGTGGTGGGTAGGGTGGAGGTAGGGGTGTAATCTTTCAATTTCTTTGCCAGTAGCCCTTGTTAAAAGATTGGTAAAAAGATCAAGTCAATTACTTCGTTTTACTGCACATTATGTTTTCTATGATTTATTTTCCTCGTCTTCGAGAAGCCGCATTTTCCTCATGTATGAGCGGTTCTTGCCTATATCACGGGAAGCTGATTTTCGTTTTTAAGGGGTTGCAATTCTTTTTGAGGTGTCCTTAGAACGCCAGCCAGATGGACCTCACACTCGGACAGACATCAAGGACTCCGCCCCCTCGAACAAGGAAAACTCATAACACCAAGACCAAGGCACTGGAAAAAAAAACCCACACACATAACAACAACAAAAAACAAACTTGAACTTGAGTTGGAAGCCTGCAGCTGGATACAAACCTGATGAGCTTTTCACAGCGTGAGACGACCGTTGCATGACGCGCCTCACATGCTGACCATTTTCCTTTCTCCGTCCCTTCCCCCCCCTTTCCCCCATCCATCCTTCATGTCTCCTTCTCTCTGCCCACCTCCCACCCCGCGTCCCTTGCACTATGTTAGCTGCATATGCTGGTTTAATCTGCGAAATTTAATACACAGTAATTGAGATCATAAGGTTGAGTAATAAGGATATCTCTATCAATCTGTGTGTGTGTGTGTGTGTGTGTGTGTGTGTGTGTGTGTGTGTGTGTGTGTGTGTGTGTGTGTGAGCAACAACTATCAAAAAAGACACACAACAAGCGTTATGTTTTCATCCGTTGTTTCTGCCTGATGTGCAGGCCTTTCCGTACGGTCAATGACGCAGTACAGCAGTACCGCACGTGAACTAAACTGAACTGACGGTAATGAATTCACATGGATCGCAGAACTTTCCCATGCACTGCGTCCAAAAACCCAAACTGTTGAGAAACCGACTCAGTCGCTACAGCAGTGAAGCGGAACAGCTTTGTGAAGATTTAACAGAGTATGGCCCACGGGTCAAGTTCACACACACACACACACACACGCACTGTGTAATATGTTATACGTTCCTACACCCACAAGCCTCTGTGAAATCGCACCAGTTCCGCCTCAGAAGGCCGAACAAAGCTGCTTTCACTTACCTGGCCAAGAATTTTTGAGCCGCCTACCGAAGGACAAGGGAAGAACTTTTTGAACTCACAGACGTGCACGGTGTGTATGTGAACAGCAACGTTACACGTGTCCTGACTAATATGATTTTTTCCAGGACCTACTGTATGAAGGTACAAGACGGTCGCGAAACTCTCAACCTTCTTTGTGGTTATCGGGTGTGGACTTTGAACAGAAAACATATTTAGTTTTCGGAGCACTTCGATATGCACCGCGTTTAAAGAACTGCCCATTTCAAGTTTTCCATATTAATTTCTGATTCAAACATATGTTAACTTTTGAATATTTGTTCAGAACGGACGCAACGAAATTCTGATTGGTGTCACATGTGCTGACCAATGTTCAGAGTATTTAGTCTCTTCGATGGAAGGTTACATTCTGCATGATAAATGCTTAACGGATATTCTAATATTCTTCCCATCTCTTTTCATTATTCTTTCTTTGATTTTTTAAATCAGTTTCTTTGTCATGTTTCTCTTTCATCAGACATGCCAGGCAACCAGAAAAACAACAGGCTGAGGGAGAGAGAGGGAGAGAGAGAGAGAGGGAGAGGGAGACAGACAGACAGACAGACAGTACCTTCCCCAATGGACGAAGCAATGGACGGAGTGGGGGCCTTGGGCACACTCCGGTTCCTGAGCGGCTTCAGGATCTCCCTGCCGTCCGGCTCCACTCGGATGTCGGCCACGTTGATCGGGTGGATGAACTCGATGATGTAATCGTACACACTTTCAAACGTCGTTGAACTCTCCGATTTGCCTATGACCTTGACCCCATAACTGCCCCGACGTGGCAGGTGAATGGTGAAGGTCAGGGAGTCGCCGAGCCCGCTCTCCGACACCAGGCGACGAGAGTCCGATACCACGACCTCGGAGCCGATGACGGAGGCGGACACGGCCACGGGGCGAGTCTTGCGGAAGGTGATGTGCACCTCGTCGCGGTCCGTGTAGATGAGGCCTCCTGGATGGGACACGGCCACCAGGCCGAACGTCTCACAGGCCGGCTTCTGGCCGATACCCTGATCGAAGCCCGGGGGGAAGGGCTCCAGGTAGTGCCTCTGCTCCGACACCACCATGTAGTTGGCGAAGTTCCGGGACTTGCCCTGGGCCTTCCTGCTGACCCCGTCCAGACTCAGCGCGTACTCCCCTCTCTTGGGCAGCTTCACGTTGAAGATGACTTTCCCGTCCTCCACGCGGTGCACCAGGCGGTCCTTCAGCTGTTCGTCTCTCATCCCGGGTTTCCTCAACTTGCCGAAGAAGGACGGCTTAGCCATCAGGGTGTCGTCGTCCTGGATGGTGAAGGCGATCTCTGCGTCCCCCCTCTGACCGGCTCGAACCTCCCCCGTGTGGTTGGTCAGGGGGTTTAAACCCAGGTCCTCCATGTACAGCGTTGGCCCCCAGCCCAGAGTCGGCATGTCCGGGTAAGGCATGCACTTGTGCTTTGCTTTGTGGAAGCTGATTTTGTACAACACCACCCAGTCGTAGTCGTAGGTGGGGTTTGTCACGCGCACGTCTCTGCCGACCAGCTCCAGTCGGAAGACGCCGGCGGTGGGCGATCTGACCCGAACGCTGAGCTCGGTTTTACTTGGGCGGTGCATGAAGACGTAGCGGTCATAGGCAGGCTTGATGCTCTGCGCCGCCTGACTCTCCTGCAGGAAGAGGAGGTAGTAGAACTTGAGGTAGCTGGCCTCTTCCTCGGGCAGGCCGAAAGATATCTCCACCTCCCCTGTCTGCGAGTGAATGACGCATTCCGGGTGGGAGATGACTGTCATACCCAGGTTGAAGAAGCGGTCCTTGAGAAAGGTCATGCGCTCAAACTGGGTCATGGTGACGGGCTCGTTCAGCAGCTGCCACTCTTGGGCCGCCGGGAAGTGGGTACAGATGAGCTGTCTCGGATCCGTCAGGAAGTAGTTCTCGTCGCAGACGTACACGTATTCCTTCTCCGCTTTTGTGTCCATCTTGTGCTCGTTCTCGTCCTCGCCTGAGAAGGGAGAGAATTTCAGATGATGGAGAAAATTCTCACAACATCAACGAAACAGCAAGTGACTATTCACCGCCACCAGCACAAGGATGTAACAGTCACGACCACAAAGGGAGGTTATTATTTTTAGTTTACTGCCACACCTTTTCTCGGTTTGTGTTTATTTGTATTGTTGTACTCATGACTTCTGTACTCTTCTCAACACTACAACAAAATAACAACGACAACAACAAAATACCAATCATCTCTATCCCTCCCGCCCCCCTCACCTCCATCGTCGATCTCCATCCAGT
Organism: Babylonia areolata; assembly: GCF_041734735.1. NCBI lineage: Eukaryota > Metazoa > Mollusca > Gastropoda > Neogastropoda > Buccinidae > Babylonia > Babylonia areolata. The sequence goes on from NC_134886.1 coordinate 15,326,854, forward strand.
CGTCGCCGCCTTCACTTCCGATGGCGCATGCGCCCCAGTAGGCGTTGAGGAACCTCCACTGGTGGTCGATGAGGACGGCGTTCCACTCGCCGTAGTGCGCCTTCTGGTCCAGCTTCTGCCCCACGTCGTACGTGGACCCCTTCAGCACCCCGTGGATGATCACACAGGGAATGTTGGCCATTCTGCGACGGCAGAAAAATGACACAGATTAACACGGTATATACAGGGAACGGCAGGAAATTGACACAGATTAACACGGTATATACAGGGAACGGCAGGAAAATGACATAGATTAACACGGTATATACAGGGAGAAATTTCTGTTTTTACACAGGGAATGTTGGCCATCCTGCAACACTGGGAGATATTTCTGTTATCACACAGGGAGAATGAAACAGATTAATACGACATATACTGGGAGATATTTCTGTTATCACACAGGGAATGTTGGTCATCCTGCAACAACCGGAAAATGAATCAGATTAACACGATATTCATATTCAAGGAGAGATTTCCATGATCAAACAGAGAATGATGGCCATTCTGCAACGACCGGATAATGACATCGAGATTTATACTCAGGGAGATATTTCCTTTCATTATCACACAGAGAATAATGGCCATTCTGCAAGGTCAGGAAAATGAAATAGATTAATACAATGATTATTTTACAGAGACATATTTCCATTATCACAGAGAAAATATTGGCCACTCTGCAACGGTTTTAAGTTTCAGTTTCAGGGAGGTGTCAAAGTGTGCGGACTAGTCCATATACGCTACAACACATCTGCTGGCTCTTCATCAATGGTGTGTTGTTGGAATGGTTATCGAGGTCGGTCGTATCGCAAAAGGTGTCGACGTTGAAACCAAATGTACCTGCCAACACACCACTCACCCAACCACCCACCCACCTGCACAGGATGCTGACAAGCTGGGCGTAGTTTCCCTTGCGGTTCTTGATCCTCCAGATCTGGTGGAGAGGGATGGTGGAGTGGGGCATCACCTCTGGCACCTGGATGGCGTCAAGCCTCTGGGTGGTGATCCACCGGTAGATGGCCCGGATCTTGGCCATGTCGGTCTTGGCCGTCCCCGTCAGGTAGCTCACCAGGTTCGAGTACGGCTCTCGCAGTAGTTTGGCCGGAGCCTGTAGCAAAGGAAAGAACTGTAGCATCAGCCTTTAGCAAAGGTCAAAGTTATTACATGAGCCTTTGAGATAGTAAGGAGGTGTACTGGACAAAGGAAGGAATTATACCATCAGCTTTCAGCAAAGGTAAGAGTTTTTACGAGAGCCTTTGAGATACCAAGGTGTATTGGACAAATGAAGGAATTATACCATCAGCCTTGAGCAAAGGTAAGAGTATTTTTAAAGGAGCCTTTAAAATAGTAAGGAGGTGAATTGGACAAAGGAAGGAATTATACCATTAGCCTTTAGCAAAGGTAAGAGTTTTTACAGAAGCCTTTGAGATAGTAAGGAGTTATTCCAGGTGTATTTTGACAAAATGAAGGAATTACCCCAGCAGTCATTAGCAAGAGTAAGAGTTATTCCATGGGCCTCTGAAGATATTGTTTCAGGTGTCTTTGATACATAAAAAGGAATTATTCCAGCAGTCTATTTGTAGAGTCAGGGATCAATCCCGAGCCTATAGGAAAGGAAGGGATTGTTCCAGAAGCCTACAACGAAGGAAGGGATCATTCAAGGAGCCTAATTATAAATTATTCAATCAGCTTTTAACAAAGGTAGGATTTTTAAATGACACCTTTTCATAATGCAATGAACAAACAGAAAAGGGTTAAGATAAAAATAAGTACACGCCCAAGGGTACGAATTTTTCCAGGAGCCCTTGGGATAGTATGTGATAATCACAGGAGTATTTGACAAAGGAATGAATTGTTCCGGAAGATTTTAGCAGAGGTAAGGATCAATGCAGGGGCCTTTAGCAAAGAATGGGATTAATCCACCAGCCTTTTGCAAAGGTATGAATTATTCCAGGAGCCTTTGAGACGGCATGGAATGACCACAGGTTTCTTTCTTACTGTCCCATCATCTGCGCCGTTTTTCACGTGGCATTACTTCCACGCAGCTCATTCCGAGTCCCTCACACATGGCCCACCCGGGTTCGGCTGTCGAAGTCACAGCGTCGGCAGTTCACAGGGAACTACTCCACTTTCTTTGACACAAAAGAAACAGTTAAGGAAGGATTTATTCAAGCAGTTTATACTAAAGGCAGGGGAGTTTATAGCAACGGAAGCGATCATACCAGGTTCCTTTGACACGGGGTGGGATTCATCGATGATCCGTTGACAAAGGGATCATTCTAGATGCAGCTTTTAACAAAGGACGGGTTTACCTCAAGAACTTTTAAAACAGAAAAGAATTATTCCATGGGGGAAGGAGGGGGTTGCAGGAGAAGGATGTAATCCAGGAGACGTTATCAAAGGAATTATTCAAGAAGCCTGTGTCAAAGGAAAATGTGAACGGAAAGGGTTAATCCAGAAGCCTTTAACAAGGGAAGGAATCATTCCAAGATGATATGACAGAAGAATGAACAATCCAGAAACAATAAAGGCAGTCATTATTCCAAGAGCCTGTAACGTAAGGGATTACTCCACGAGTGTATCTATAACAAAAATGAAGAGAACATTCCAGGAGCCTTTAACAAAGGAAGGGATATTTCAGAAGCAGGGATTATTCTGGAAGCCTCGTTTAATCTTAGTAGAAGAAGTCACACATACACAAACCAAAAACAAAAAAAAAAACAAAAAACAAACAAAAAAACAACAACAACACAACACGGACATACAAATATATACAATGTCCTCGGACGGAAGACAAACTGACCACATACCTTGTCGGCTTTCCTGTCAATGTCCTTGTAGTGTCTGAGGTCGAAGATGTCTTCCTTGGAAGTGTGGGAGGGCTGGGGAGGAGGCAGCCCCTCCACCTTCTTGACGTCCTCCACAAACACCGCGTGCCGCTCCGAATACTCATATTTAGGCTGCAGCCTGTAGGTGGCCAGGAAGCACCCGGGGAGGTTCATTGCCTGGGTGGGGAAAGTTGTGTGATTGTCAATCGGGTCCGACTGTGACCATCAGAGCAGCAGAGGAGGCAACTGCTGTCCCAACTATGTGGGCTAGAATTTGATTATTGTGGAGAGTGTCTTGCACAGGATACATCCCCACTCTCTCGGCCAAGAGGGTTTTCGTACAGTCGGCGGTGGGATGGTTCCCAAAGGCCAACTAGCCGGCAAGTCTGCAGCACTAAGAGCCAGTGCAATCTTGCCTCCTACTTTTAGAGTTATAGTCCTTCACAAAACACAAAGTCAGTAATACAAATATGTGTACCATCTATGGAGCAGTAGCAGCAATAGTGATAGCAACAGTGGCGAAAGCAGCAGTAACAGCAGCAATGGTATCGGAAGCAGTAGCAGTAGTTGTGCGGCAAGAAGTAGTAATAGCAAGTTGATGTAATAGCAACAGTAGCAGCAATCAGGGACAGTAACAACAGTAGTAACTGCAGCAGTAGTAATATCAGCAGTGGCAAAAAACAAAACAAAACAACAACAACAACAGTAGTATCAACGGTAGTTACAGCAATAGTATTGGAGGCAGTAGCAGCGGCAGTACTTTGCCACCCACTCACAGTCCGTGATTGCAGAATCCCATGTGTAGTTCACCCACATTACGGGGGATTTATGTATCAATGGGTTCAATAAACTTGACACTAATCCAGATTGTTTATGATTTGTGCTCTCTCTTTTCAGAAAAAAAATGAATAAAAAGTTGTTTAAACAAAGACTTGTCGATTGTGGTTGGCAAAAGTGGAATAGTCACATTAATGATAGCGATAGATTCTTAGAGTACAGAGTACAGAAAATTTAAAACCAATCTTAACATAGAACCTTACCTTTTGACTGATCTAAATAGATATGTAACCTTACAATATTTCGATCTGGAATTTCAGATATTGCGGTACATAATTTCAGATACAAAGAACACAATGCGAATATGATGAAATGCCCTTTGAGCAGAAATGCCACTGAGACCGAGGTTCATTTTGTACTCTGTTGTCCTGCCCCTGAATACTTAGATTTCAGTTTATACCAGCCAAGTATCATAAAAACCCAGGTGACTTTAAATTTTCATAATTTCTGGTTGTTAGAAATGAACTTGAAATAAATAATGTTGCTATATTTTTATACCAAGCATTCAAAAGAAGAGAAATTGTTAGCTCATGACCAGTGACGTAGTATTACTGTTATACTGTGAAATATTGGTAATCACTGCTCATGTTGCACCAGTTCGGCACTAATGTTTTCATGTTTATATCCTGGCTAAAATATACCATTTTCTTCCTTGCTAAAACGTATGTTATGTTCATGCCCCTTCATATGGGGCTTTGGCCTTAATGAAGTCCAATTTCCAATTCTCTCTCTCTCTCTGTGTGTGTGTGTGTGTGTGTGTGTGTGTGTGTGTGTGTGTGTGTGTGTGTGTGTGTGTGTGTGTGTGTCTGTGTGTGTATGGAAAACCAAATCATCTCTCGCCAAGGCACTGTACAACCTCAAGGAATTAATGTCAGAGAGTTACACCAGTTTAACTCCCTTCCCCTTCCTTTCCCTTCCACCCCCCCTCCTTTTCTTCCTCTTCCCTCTCCTTTGGCATACCCCCTGTCTCCTTCTTTTCCTGCACCCCACCCTCATCACCCTCCATCCTCCTCTCCTCCAAAATCAAACCAGTGGGCTGAACTGCAATTTCCAGTCATTGAGTTGAACTCCCCTCCTGAAGACTACTGTGGCCTGCAAGCACCTCCACACTTGACAGAGTCAAAGACTCGAAACGTCGTTTTATCTTCATCTTAAGGTACCTTTGATTTTACACCACCTATCTTTTAAAAGGTCCAGCAGTCACCATTTTTTCATCCGTGAGAAATATAGATATATAGACGGATAAACAGATAGACAGATAAATAGAGAGAGAGAGAGAAAAAGGGAGAGAGAGAGGTGGGGGGAGGAAGGATTTTTATTGTGACTGTATGTAGGTATACATGCCTTTGAGAGACAGAGAGGAGCTGCAGAAAAGGTGAGGAGAGAGGTGGATGGATAGTTGGTTTCTTCATAATCATTACAAAGCCACTGCCCGTCGTGAAGCGGTAACATGGTATATATCAGTACACTTGATGTATTGCATTACTTCATCTCAGCATATTGCTTGGTCATTATACGTTGCAATCGAAACGCTTTGCAAAAATGCATAGAAAAAATCCTTACGATTCTTTCACTTCGAGATGCCATATGTAAACTTGCCGACAACTGAACAGAATATCTATTGAACTTAACTGAAACATATTGTCCTGTTAATTTGGGTTAAAACTGGACAAAACAAAAAACCCCCCCCAAAAAACCCACCAACAACAAAAACCAACTAAAAAACCCAAAAAAAACAACAAAAACAAAAAACAAACAAAGAAACAAACAAAAAAACAACTCACCTGTTGCTCAATTTACGTAATGGGCAAACTCTTTTTATTTTGATGATAATCTGAATTATGTCTAATATAATTGGATCGATGCTATACAGAGCCTAACATTTGACAAAACGAATTTCAGCTATCAAATTCCATTTGCAGATAAACTACAACACCGCGTACAGTACAGAACAATTGATACATATTCAACCTATGAACATGAAAGTTCCCTCATGTCATCTGCATACAATTAAACTGTAACAATAAAAAAATTCATATACTGAGCACCTTTATTAACCATTCATAGCTTAACCATGCGTCTGAACCAGAATTCTGTAAGCTTTCTGTGGTAATCTATAATTTTTCAACTTCCTGAATTCAGCAGCGAATACAAAACCGAAAAAAAAGATTACCCAGTATAGTTTGGTTTCATTGTATAAAGTCATTGGGTTGTCACATTTCAACCCCTATAAAACGCCAGTTACGCAAACCTGTGTACTTATTGATGTTAAACGGCCATCCTTTTTGAACAATATTGTCTTTCTCAAGTTGGCTTTCAGGTTAAGTGGAAAAAGTATTGCCCTATGTTGCATTATGCAGATGTGTAACTTGCAAACCATTTGCTATTTCTTTTTTTTTCATTAATTTTTTTATTTAATTTCTTTTTTTCTTTTTTTTTTCTCAAGGCCTGACTAAGCGCGTTGGGTTACGCTGCTGGTCAGGCATCTGCTTGGCTGATGTGGTGTAGCGTATATGGATTTGTCCGAACGCAGTGACGCCTCCTTGAGCTACTGATAATGATACTGATACTGTGCATTCTCTACAACCTAAAACACTGTAAAAATACAGTAAACTGAGAATATCAACTGCAGGAAAGAAGGCATGCGAAACAGGCAGATTGTGACACAGACGGACATATAGAAACATAAAAAACCACATTCCCAACATACCATTAGATAGAGAAGACAGACCTACCTGCTGGTCCTTTTGTGTGTGGACCTCGTTTGATCTGGATGATCCGCAACCCATGATGCTCGGTCACTCTCCCTCTCCAGACAATTAGTTTGAAAAAAAAAGAAGGTAAAATACTCCCCCCTGAAACGGCCAACTATCAAAGTTTTGGCCAAAATCAACGAGGACACGATGCTATGCTCTGGAGACAGCAGCATTTTGTTTCGACTGCACAAACAAATGCGAAATCCATTTCGCTATCACGAAACTGAAATCGTATCTGCATGTCTATACCAGACAAGACTGCTATCATTTCACCGAACTAAAAATTCAGTCAGTTTCAAATAAATTACACACACAAATTGCCCAATTGTGATCTTATGATATCAATCAATTAGTTCCATGGTCACACAACTTTCAACTTCCCGACACAGTGTGCAAGAAAGCAAGGTATTTTACTGGGTGCAGACGACACAAATCAAGCGTCTTTTTACCGCTTGACGTGATGAATCCTGATTTCGCTTTTGGTTATAGCACAGCATAGTGATTAATATGTTATGACCAGTTGACTGGTGAGGGTAACGTTGGTCACTAACCAATCACTTACGGATCGTGGGGCGGCTGAGCCACCGGTGCGGATTTAGGGGTGTGGGATTTAGAGGTGTTTGGAATAATCCCGCATGGGAAAAGTGATGTGAATGTAAGTTGCCGGGACCTGCTCGGAAATGTTTATTAACCTGGGAAACAGTAGGCATTTTGCAGTCTTTGCCGTTTGTTCTTGAAAGTGGATGCACGTGTGTCTGCAGAAGAACTTCCGACATTCTTCTGCTGCAACTTCGACCCTGCACAGAGGTCAAACACACAGACAGACACACAGGCAGTGGTGAATGAGCGGAAGAGGGGACAGAGAAAGGGAGGGAGAGATAGAGAGAGAGAGAGAGAGAGGTGGGGGGGGGGAGAGAGAGAGAGAGGGAGAAAGAGAGAGTACGCACGCGCGCCTGTGTGCAAGTGATCTCTCTCTCTCTCGCACCTCCCCCCCCCCCCCCCCCCCCCCCCCTCCCCTGTTATCCAGATCGTATTTTTGTTTTTTACACATAAATCCTTGTCACAAAGCAAGTACTTTCCTTTTGTCTTCACCTTCATAACTTCTCCCAACATTAGCTTGTCGTCCCTTTGTGGAAAGAAACTCCGTCTTTGAACACCGCCACAGGAATTCTCCCACCATGCTACTGACTGTTACAATGGAAATCGGCATAAGATACATGACCTGCCTGTCATCCACCCCTATCACCGAGCTCTGCACATTGGTCTGCTGATGACACAAGGAAAACTGCGAGAGCACCACCATCCTTTCCTGTTGCCCCTGTCCGCCATTTTGAACTGGTGTGGCTTGTACCTGTTGCACCACTTCCGCGCTTGTGTGTGTGTGTGTGTGTGGAGGGGCGCAGTACTGCAATTTTCTACCTGTGGTACGGATCACGTGGGAAAAACATCAGAATCAGGCGGGTTTTCTGACTGTGTCGTTACAGCCCTGCGATTCCCGCTGTCGCCAGTTGCAGGCTTAATCCAATGCCCCAATGGACAGTTCTCAACGCGTAAAAGGACTACGCAGTTAACAATGAAAAGTCACGCACACAAAGACACGTGCATGCGCACACACATACACGCACACGCGCGCGCACGCTTTCATACACACTGACACATACAAACGTGGACACAAGTGAGAAGCAGAGATAAAGAGAATGGATGAATCTTTACTTTCCAACGGTGAAGATATTAGCACTTTCACCGACTCACACATCTTCCGTTGTTCTAGGGGACACACAAATATATACGCATATAAATGTTTTATACTCAATACATGTAAAATGTACAAGCATAACACGGCGTCAAACAGAGAGACACAATACACAGAGAGAGAGACAGACAGAGACAGTCAGAGACAGAAACAGAGACAGAGAGAAAAAGACAGAGGTCGGGGACAGAGATAGAGAGACAGACAAAAAGAGAGACAGAGAGATGGATGAAGAGAATGAATTAATGTTTATTGCATTAAATTTTGTCCATAGGCGCATGTACCCACATGGGGAGTTGGTGGAAAAGTAATTAGCAAAAGGTAACCTGAATCAAGACAACAATGAGAACAGCATTCAGCAAAAATGACATTAGATTCAATTGCACGATATGTGGAGAGAGAGAGAGAGAGAGAGAGAGAGAGAGAACGAACGAATCTTTTCAATGAGGGAAGTGGAATAAGCATGTGTATGCTTTTTTACATCCAGCCCTCAGGGCAAAAAGAAATGAAATCAGAATGTTCACAAGATAACAAAAGGTTATAGAAAAACATACATGAAATTCAAATACACTCAAGTTCCACACACACACACACACACACACACACACACACACACACACACACACACACACACACACAGAAGGGGGTGGGGTGGGGGTGGGGAGAGGAGAGGCAGTCAAGCGACAAGTCTAGCGTGCCCCCCAGTCTGCGGCTTTAATTAAGCTCAAAACATCATGGCTTTTTTTTTTTTTTTTTTTTTTTTTTTTTTCTCACGCCAGTCACTGCCTTATGTTCAGTAATCACCTTACGATGTTGTCCAATGGCCTTTAGGAGGGATCTACCCAACACTGTGGTTCTGTTCATGGACACTTGACTCCTCAGCTACACTGGAGTGAATGAGTGTTTGCAGAGATAACAGAAACACACGCTCACCCGTACACCGTAATGAAAGTGTAATGAAAGTAGACACTGTGAAGAAGCAAGAGACAATACAAGTTTCCAGTATTGTGTGTCTTCGTCTTAATTAATCTGTTGCGTGCCCGATGGGGAAAAGCTGGGAAGTGTAGTTGCACATGCAGGAGAACTTTTTACGTGTGTCAGAGCAGTGAGATGTGTTTGCAGCGAGTCGAATGTGAAGGTCTGGTTATCACGTTGTCACTCCTCTCTGGATGAGGGAAGAAACGAGGATAAAAAACAGCCGGAGAAGGAAGAAAGAAAAAGAAAGAAAGAAAGAAAAAAAAAGAAGAAAATTAAGAAGTTTTTTTCCCCACAGAGATGTTAAGTGGCTATTTTACTTTCTTATAAACGATCTTTTTTGTGAGGCAACCGAAAGAATAAGCAAATATAAGTATTTGTATAAATGTTAAAATATATTTCAAAACGATTTATAGTGTGTGTGTGTGCGTGTGTGACGGTGTGTGTGTGTGTGTGTGTGTGTGTGTGAGCTGTGTGTCTCTGTGTGTGTGTGTGTGTCGGCTGTGTGTCTGTGTGTGTGTGTGTGTGTGTGTTCCAATTGAACAGTTAGCTCATACGCACAGACACACATTTCAACTTCGTGGGAAACTATCATCAAAACTGATTGGATATTTATTATGATTATGATGACGATGATGATTAAAAAGATGAATTCACATCAACAACCGTGAAAGAATCGTTTTGCTTGATCAATGGGAAACAATCGTGACTTCTCAATGTTGCTTTCAGAACCAACAGAATGGGGTGACTTCCCTTGTTTTGAGATTCGCTTTTCAACACAGGCATTAATTTTGTTGTTGATGTTTTTGTTGTTGTTGTTTCTTCTTGTTTTTCTTCTTCTTCTTCCTCCTTGTTGTTGTTGTCGATCTTCTTCTTCTTCTTCCTCCTCCTCCATCTGCATTTCGTTTCCTTCCCATTTGTCTTCATATAAGAATGACCACCACCACCACCACCCGCCCCTTTTTCTTTTCTTCTTTTTTCTCTTTAAAGTTAGGGTACGCTGACTATCCAAATTCTCTATCTCTGGAAAACACATACATGATGATTATATGTATGTATGTATGTATACATATACATATACATATGTATATGTGTATATCAATATATGTGTGTTGGTTTAATTTGTTTATTATTAATTTGCACACACACACACACACGCACACACACACAGTGTTTTTTTTTATTTGATTTGTTTATTATTGATTTGCACACACACACACACACACACACACACACAGCCACTGCAGAGAGATAGTTACTCAACTATAACGATAGCACCACTGCCAAAGCAGGCCCAGCACCGTTGTACTCACAGAATCAGAGGGTCACAGATGGATACAGTCGCCTGGGCAAGACGCGACTGAGGAAGACGAGGAGACACAGTGCAAATCCCATGGATGAAATTCTTCATCATAGTATACAGATCTGTTCAATATGTTGACCTTGATCTTTTGTTCCTCTACACGCGCGCGCGAAAAGACAGAAACACACACACACACACACACACACACACACACACACACACACACACACACACACACAGAGCCTCAAGCGGCAAGTTAGGTGGTTATGATGGAAACTGCTGGTTTGTTGTTATTGTTGTTATTGTTGTTGTCTGTCTCCCTTTTTCTGTCTCACTCTCTCACAGACATTATCCTTTTTGGTGGGTAAGTTGGTTTGTGTGTATGTTTATGTGCGTGTGCGTGTGTGTGTGTATGTTCGTGCCGTGCATGTGTGTGTGTGTGTGTGTGTGTGTGTGTGTGTGTGTGTTGTTTACATTTCCCGGGTGCCTTCCTTAGAGTTATAAAGAAATATTTTCTTTGGGGTTACATCTGTTCTGTCGCCTTTATCTGTTCCCCTGTACGCCTACCTCTCACTATAACAACCACACAATAGACATCACAGTCTCTATCGTTGCAATGCTTGAGATTCCTACCCGACTTAAATTTGGTATTATTTTCTCACAAATTGTTTGCAAAGAGAGAACGAAGAAATGAGCCGAAAAGTGATGGTTTAATTGGACGGTTATATGCCTGTAACTGATGTGCTTATGCCATGTTTGTTTTAAATTTTGGTTGTATGTTTTACAGATTAGTATTGATCTATATTGATTTCACGATTATATTCATTGATACTTTGTGCATGTGAATATACACTAAGTGTGCATGGGTGCTTGCATACGGGCGGGTGTGTGCGTGCGCACGGGTATGTATGTGTTTTAGATAATGGAAAGTTATCGGACTTGCTTTGCTAAGACTTATGAGTTATTTTGTTATGTATATGTTGTATGCCAAATTTTACCGCTCTGCTTACGTATGTATCACAGACTTCACCACAATTAATTTCTCTACGAGATAATAAAGGTATTCTGATTCTGATTCTGATTCTTCGTCGTGGACAGGGCGTGTATGTTGCTATCATGTCGTAGTGCCGTGTAGACGTGTGGAGCGACTACGTGTGACGCAGTGCGCACATTTGTGTGACATTAACCTGTTCCATTCCTATGCGCTTTATTTCATGAATCCGTACGGGGTGTCCTGAAATAAACACGTCATGTCTAATCTTGTCTTGTCTTTCCTTGTATGTCTTGTTGGACAATCTGGAACTCTCTTGCGTCATTCCCTTGACCGCTGGGGTCGTTGGGGGGACATGAGGAAGATGTCATAGCTCGCCACGCCGTTCTGTTGGCAGCTGTCGTGAGGAGATCTGGCATCGTCATTTTGGTCCATTCCTTGACGTTGTCGGACCAGCTCTTTCTCTGCCGCCCCCCGTAACTCTCGACTTTGACGAATACGTGGCGAGACCGGGATGGACACAGGTATAAATGATAACTGTGGTGTTGTTTGCCAATGTGGTTTTCATCATCTGTGTTGGGTAGCCTACTGATGTATTTTCAGGGATTTCTTATTCTTGTTTCGTTAAATGATAGACGGAAAGTCATGTTGTTAGGAAGTAATGTCTATAAGCGTGTCTGTGTGTGGTTTTCAAGTATACTGAACTGACTACATCTTGGGGTACTTACAGTGCGATTCATATTATCTTGTACATTGGCATTCGATGTTTATAGCTGAAGTAATTACGTTAGTAATAGTTTCACATCATATCATGAATCTATCGATGGCGTTCTTCAGCCTTTTATTAAGTGTTGACTCTCTACGTATTGCATGCTACCAAAAATGATATGAGTGGAATTGGGAATGTCCATGGTTCATATTGAAGATGTAAAACATTGTTTTTATGATGGTGATGATGATTGTTGTTGTTGTTGTTGTTATTATTTCGTTGTTGATGTTGTAGTTATTTTGTACTGGTTTCTTCCTCATTGTGTGATACTGATAAAATGCCCAACTTTGTGCCAGAAATAGTCATCATTCAATGCAGCTTGCGGTGTCATTGTCAGCAAATGAGATTTGTCATAAACCCGAAACACAAGTGTGCTCTAAATTTAAAAAGAAAAAAAAACCCAAACAAACAAACAAAAACCAAACAAAAAAACACAACAAAACCCAACAACTTGATAACATAAAATCATATTCTACAGGACCAAGGCACATTAGTAAGTTTATTACACAGACTGAGAGTAACTGTTTGGAAAACAAAACATTCCAAAGAAGTTGAGTGTGTCTGTAGAAAAGAATTTTCCTTTCGGTATTCTCTTTCAGATTGTCCAGTGTAACCCAATATAATCATAAAATACAACAATAACAGACCACGATTAATCCTATACACATCAAATTTTACACTCTGTTTTATATGATATTTTGATACTCTTTTCCTGAGAATATGCTTATTTTTTATTTATAGCTGTGTAGTAATTGTTTCTGGCATGAATTTTTGATTTGATGATTAGTTTTTCCACCACTACCCCTACTAAACACCATTCCCTTCCTCACCCTACCCCTTCCCAATGTTTAATAATGTGATATGACCACATGGTGAACAGACGTTGAAACACAAGACAAGATTAATTCGCGAATATGTTTCCGACCCCCTCACCATCAACACACTCACTCATTTTCTCAACATCAATGAAAGGAATAAGTTTTTTTTCCCGGCATTGGAGATCAGGAATATTTTATTTGATTTAGGGCAAAGAAGCAGAGAGACATTGACCATTTCTGACTGTCAGTCCAATTTACGTCATAACATACAGGAATATTTTATTTGATTTAGGGCAAAGAAGCAGAGAGAGACATTGACCATTTTTCACTGAGTCCAATTCACGTCAAAACGTGTACATACACACATACATAAATACATACATACATACTGATTCCGATTAGCAAATAAACGACCACGTTAATAAATAAGTAAACACATGAGTAAATAAACAAATGGACAAACACCAAATGAATCATAAACAAAAAAAACAAAAACAAAACAACAACAAAAAACAAACAAACAAAAACAACAACAAAACCAAAAAGAAAGAAAGGAACAACTTCATTGGTAAATAAACAAAGATAACAACACTGACAAAGAAAGCTGTTATTTTCATATCATTTTAGAAAAGTAGGTATAATCTTTTCTGTTGAATAAGTCGATTTCTCTTACACATAAAAAACCCGCAAAACACATTTACAAGCAGACACACACGCATACAAGGCACACATGGGCATACACACGATCGCTCACATCTGTTAACACAACACACACGCACACGCACGCACACACACACACACACACACACACACACACACACACACCAAACCACACACAGATGCAAGCACGCACAAATGCCATATCCATCTTCATCATGCCGTCATAGTATAATAATCATTTCCAACTTAAAGGAGCCAAAAAAAAAAAAGAAAAAAAAAGAAAAGAACACAACACACACACACACACACACACACACACACACACACACACACACACACACACACACAGATGCAAGCACGCACAAATGCCATATCCACATTTATCATGCCGTCAAAGTATAGTAATCATTTCCAACTTAAAGGAGCAAAAAAAAAAAAAAAAAAAAAAAAAAAAAAAAAAAAAGAACACAACACACACACACACACACACACACACACAGATGCAAGCACGCACAAATGCAATATCCACCTTTATCATGCCGTCATAGTATAATAATCATTTTCAATTTAAAGGAAATAGAAAGTAGTGTTTCAGGTCATAAAACATTATCCAAAACAATAAGCCTAAAACTGAGAAAATGGTCTGGAGATACACCACTCTTGATGAAGTGTGTGAATTTTCAGCCTTCCAGAGCTATTTCCCTTTTTCTGATGACGTCATCAGTGACATCATTATGCACGTACGTAATACGTTTATGGCAGTCAAGGGGAGTATATTAGCTCATTCAAAACCAACATTGTCTGAACACAGCTTGCGGTACCGACCCTCTGCGGGAAATATTTACTGAAGTTATATGCGTCGTGCGTTGTACCCCCCTGTGCTCCCAACCCAACCCCAACCCCTCCGCCATTCGTATAGGCTGTTAGTCCCACATTGACTCACTTCATTGCTAGTGGTGGATGTTGAAGTCTTCACTGTTTTCAGTCACCCCTTTAGACAGCCGTCTTCTGTCTTCTGGGGGACAGGGACAATGCAGGTTGAGGCGTCTAACATTCCCGTAGAGAACAGACCTGCTGTTTGGGTTTGATCTGCATGCCTGTAATGTTATCACGTGGAAAGAGGTTCAGGCACCAGCAGGTCTGCACATTTTCTGACCAAGGAGACCGTGAAACATGCACCCTTCATTAACCCTCCAGATGCTGTGGGCATTGAAACCTAGGCGCGGCAACTGATGAAAGTTCAGCGCTCTCGTATCCAGTTATCGCCCTTGAAGTAAAGGTATAAAGTCAGTACACGTTTATCAAAGAACAAAGTAAAAAGAATGGCTTGAACACCGCTTTTAACACACACACACACACACACACACACACACACACACACACACACACACACACACACACACACACACACACACACACGGCATTCACATAACACAACCTAAAAAAAAACAAACCAAACAAAAACAACAACAACAGAAGACAAAAGTATTACACACAACATGTAACAAACAAAAAAATAATCAAAATGGCTGGGTACACAGCATCTAAGAAACACGAAAGTAACCAAAGTAATTTGCACGCATTATTTAACAATGCACACATTATTTAACAATCAACAAAACGTCCAAAACGACTTGTAGGCTACATGGCAAGAAAGTGAGCAAAATGCCTTTCAGAAAAGTAAAAAGTAAGAAAATGACTGTTAAAAACAAAACAAAACGCCATTGAATAAGCAAGTGAACCAACCGCTCAAATAAGCAAAAAGCCAATCATCAAGTAACCAATTAAAAAAATAAGCCATCCAAACAAACAAACAAACGAGGCCGAGAAAGGACTAACAGCGAATAGCGGAATTAAAAAAAACAAAAAAAAACAAAAACAAACAAACAAAATGGAGACATCAGTGTTTGATAAACATTGTACATAAAACAACACATGGTAAATATCGTTTGGACACCATTATTCATTCGTCAACAAATCGATGGTAGAACGTATTGATAAATGACTTTAAAAATGTACTTTTCGTTCTTCGTTTTTCTGTTATTAAGAATTTTTGATGTATCCTACACGCAAGAGCAGCACATCACATACACACACACAAACACGCACACACACACACACACACACATACACACACACACACACACACACACACACACACACAATAATAATAATAATAATGAAATTGATATCCGGTAGTTTTTCTCATAGTTAACGTAATTCATTCGATCTTACGTTGTTGTTACTGATATTTT
Organism: Babylonia areolata; assembly: GCF_041734735.1. Lineage (NCBI taxonomy): Eukaryota > Metazoa > Mollusca > Gastropoda > Neogastropoda > Buccinidae > Babylonia > Babylonia areolata. The sequence goes on from NC_134886.1 coordinate 15,342,832, forward strand.
TTTTTTAAAAGAAAAAAAAAAAAAAAAAGGGAAAACAAGAGAGACAACACAAAAAAGAAAGAAACCTTATGGCCGTATTCATCAGCTGTTCCATGAAGAGCATAACTGATAGCGGGAGAAAGAAAATGACACGGATTCAAGGTTGAAACAATAGCTGTTCCCGACGGTGATGACAGTTATACACATATAATGTAAAACAAAAACAAAAAAACAACAACAACCCCCCCCCCCCCCCCGAAGATAGTGCAGTATAATCTGCCGGCGTGATGATGACATCAACCATGATAATGGTATGTGTGTGTGTGTGTGTGTGTGTGTGTGTGTGTGTGTGTGTGTGTGTGTGTGTGTGTGTGCGTGTTTGTGTTCAGCAGGTACATAAGAATATAGCAGCAACTGAAGCTTTCTAAGTCATCCTGTGAAATACATGTGATGATAATGATGTGGTGATGAATTTAGTTCATAAATGCTCTTCTTGTTTTTGTTTCATTTGCCCGGCAAACATTTATTGAATAAGCAAGATTATCATTATCATTTCTGTGAGCATTTTTCAACAAAAAGCACACTCATTTCATATTTCTGCATGACTAGAACTTACAATACCCAAGTAATATACATTATACAATATACAGTATACAGAATCAGATACTCACCATTTACATCCCCCCTTCACAGACAGACAGACAGACAGACACACACACACACACACACACACACACACACACACACACACACGGTGAATACAACATAAGTTTTGTATGCATTGAAAGATATACCACTGTCCCAGTAAAACTGGACATCAATATATACATCCACTCTACACCCAGTAGGATCAATGTATTATAGAGTTTGAGAAGAAGCGGTGGGTATTCTTGAACGAGCTTCCCATGCGGTAGCCTGAACGTTTTTTTTCTGTCACTGTACAACATACAGGGCTTCGGATAAGATTTCTTTGTGGATCAACTGTTTACTTCTCAACACACACACACACACACACACACACACACACACACACACACAGGCAGGCAGGGAGGAAGGCTGGCAGAGATACACACACACATGGAAACAGACAGACAAAGACACAAAGAGAAAGACAAAGAGAGAGAAAATGATGAGTCAGGAAGGCAGACAGAGAGACAGACAGACAGAGGCAGAGAAAGACAGAGAGAATAAAAAGAGATAGAAATAAAGAGAACAGATGAGAACGAGAAACAGACAGACAACAGATGTTACATTACTTTACATTACATTACATGAAGCCTGTATTTTCTTTTCTTGCTCTTTCAGTCAGTTTCCCCGTGATGTTCCTTTTGGTCCAAGCGACCACATTTTCACATGTATGTATCTATGCATATATATTCTTATGCTTGCGTTTTTCATTTGATTGTTACGTGTGTGCTGTATAGTATTGTATAGTATTGTATTGTACCAACACGTCTCCACGACACACCTTGTCACACCACGTGCCATCAGGCAGGTATCCTTACGTCACTTCCTGTCGGACATGTCTGCAAGGCTGACCTCTCTGGCCAGGGAGGGTTAAAGTGCCGTTGTCACGTGTTTTGAAAAAGAAAATGGACTGACCACTCGATTTCCCGTCTCCGCATGGCCGAGAAGAACTCTGGCTGTCCCTGTCGTGCTTTGCCATGGTATCACTTTTGGATTGTTCAGTGGGCTAGAATGTGCATTTTACTGAGTGGCCCAATGCACGTTGATTTCATAATTGTTCTGTAAAAGACACAGGATCGGTTGTGTGTAACTGCGTGGTGGATGTAGCTCGGTATTCGTGATTGTTCTGTAAAAGACGTAGATGTAGTTTGTGTAACAAAGGTCGGTAGTTTGTGTAACTGCGTGGTGGATAAAGGTCGGTAGTTTGTGTATCTGCGTGGTGGATAAAGGTCGGTAGTTCGTGTAACTGCGTGGTGGATAAAGGTCGGTAGTTTGTGTAACTGCGTGGTGGATAAAGGTCGGTAGTTTGTGTATCTGCGTGGTGGATAAAGGTCGGTAGTTCGTGTAACTGCGTGGTGGATAAAGGTCGGTTATTTGTGTATCTGCGTGGTGGATGAAGGTCGGTAGTTTGTGTATCTGCGTGGTGGATAAAGGTCGGTAGTTTGTGTATCTGCGTGGTGGATAAAGGTCGGTAGTTTGTGTAACTGCGTGGTGGATAAAGGTCGGTAGTTTGTGTATCTGCGTGGTGGATAAAGGTCGGTAGTTTGTGTATCTGCGTGGTGGATAAAGGTCGGTAGTTTGTGTATCTGCGTGGTGGATAAAGGTCGGTAGTTTGTGTAACTGCGTGGTGGATAAAGGTCGGTTATTTGTGTATCTGCGTGGTGGATAAAGGTCGGTAGTTTGTGTAACTGCGTGGTGGATAAAGGTCGGTAGTTTGTGTAACTGCGTGGTGGATAAAGGTCGGTAGTTCGTGTATCTGCGTGGTGGATAAAGGTCGGTAGTTTGTGTAACTGCGTGGTGGATAAAGGTCGGTTATTTGTGTATCTGCGTGGTGGATAAAGGTCGGTAGTTTGTGTATCTGCGTGGTGGATAAAGGTCGGTAGTTTGTGTAACTGCGTGGTGGATAAAGGTCGGTTATTTGTGTATCTGCGTGGTGGACAAAGGTCGGTAGTTTGTGTAACTGCGTGGTGGATAAAGGTCGGTTATTTGTGTATCTGCGTGGTGGATAAAGGTCGGTAGTTTGTGTAACTGCGTGGTGGATAAAGGTCGGTTATTTGTGTATCTGCGTGGTGGATGAAGGTCGGTAGTTTGTGTATCTGCGTGGTGGATAAAGGTCGGTAGTTTGTGTAACTGCGTGGTGGATAAAGGTCGGTAGTTTGTGTAACTGCGTGGTGGATAAAGGTCGGTAGTTTGTGTATCTGCGTGGTGGATAAAGGTCGGTAGTTTGTGTATCTGCGTGGTGGATAAAGGTCGGTAGTTTGTGTATCTGCGTGGTGGATAAAGGTCGGTAGTTTGTGTATCTGCGTGGTGGACAAAGGTCGGTAGTTTGTGTATCTGCGTGGTGGATAAAGGTCGGTAGTTTGTGTAACTGCGTGGTGGATAAAGGTCGGTAGTTTGTGTAACTGCGTGGTGGATAAAGGTCGGTAGTTTGTGTAACTGCGTGGTGGATAAAGGTCGGTAGTTTGTGTATCTGCGTGGTGGATAAAGGTCGGTAGTTTGTGTATCTGCGTGGTGGATAAAGGTCGGTAGTTTGTGTAACTGCGTGGTGGATAAAGGTCTTTTAATTGTGTATCTGCGTGGTGGATAAAGGTCGGTAGTTTGTGTATCTGCGTGGTGGATAAAGGTCGGTAGTTTGTGTATCTGCGTGGTGGATAAAGGTCGGTAGTTTGTGTATCTGCGTGGTGGATAAAGGTCGGTAGTTTGTGTAACTGCGTGGTGGATAAAGGTTGGTTTCAGACAATATGCAGGGGAGTATGCTATGTGTGGGTCAGTGTGTCTCTGTGCAAGGACAATGTTTCTCTGTGGAAAGACAATGTGTCTCTGTGGAAGGACAATGTAAGGACAATGTGTCTCTGTGGAAGGACAATGTGTCTCTGTGGAAGGACAATGTGTCTCTGTGGAAGGACACTGTAAGGACAATGTGTCTCTGTGGAAGGACAATGTAAGGACAATGTGTCTCTGTGGAAGGACACTGTAAGGACAATGTGTCTCTGTGGAAGGACAATGTAAGGACAATGTGTCTCTGTGGAAGGACAATGTGTCTCTGTGGAAGGACAATGTGTCTCTGTGGAAGGACGTATCACTAGGTCTATGATCACAGCCGGGGAACCTGAATGATCGTCACCACTTTCAAGAAGGACAACTGCTGGGGTCCCACAACACAGCAGACATGTTACGGCAATGGCAGCACACACAGCGGGCATATCTCCAGCCATCCTGTCTCCTCTGAAGACGTAACTTTGAAATATAACAGCTCCCTCACTGATGTTAGGGCAGTGACATTACTTGTTGCGGGTGTTTTACAAGCCATTCTATCTCCTATCGAGGCCTGTCGTAGAAATATAACAACTCTCTTTTGATTTGATTTTGTGATCAAATCAAAACAAATCATGTTGCTTATAGTGCAGCCGACTACACTATTTCAGGACTGTTTTGGGGATTGATATTATCATAAAGAAATGATTTCATCACATGTCAGTCAATGTCTCTTTACTGGGGACCTGCTCTGGGGCCTCAAGGGCTTGTATTGCAGACACACTTGGTCAGCTTTTAAATCAACAGGGCTGACCTTTTTTGATTCGATACGGCTGTCAAACATGCTGGACATGCCAGCTTCTACCCCTTGCTACGCACTTCAGCAACACGAGAGAAAGTGAAAGAGGGGTGTGCGTGTACGTACTCTCTTTCCACTCACACATAGATGGGTGGTAGGTGCTTGGCAGGTAAATGTATGACATGTCTGATGGCACAGCACGTAACGTTCACTTCTTCCTTCCTTCCTTTCTTCCTTCCTTTCTTTCGTTCCTTCCTTCCTTTGCTGTTCCGTGCTGCTGCCAGCCAGGAAGGAGCGTGATTACATTTTCGTGCGCCGGAAAACAGAAAGTGAAAGAGGAGAATGTGTGTAAGTACTCCCCTTTCAAATACACCTGCATAGGTGGTACAGTCCTGGCATCAATACACTGCATGCGCTGTAACTCTGACGCACAACAAGTAACCTTCACTGCTTTCTTTCTTTCTTTATTTCTTTGTTTCTTTCTTTGTTGTTCCGTACTGCTGTCAGTCAGAAAGGAGCGTGGTAACGTTTTCGGGCACCGGAGAAAGTGGAAGAGGAGTGTGGATGTAAGTAGGCATCAACACACTGCATGCTCTGGAACTCCGATACACACCACTCAACTTCTGTTGCTTTCTGGCTTTCCTTGTCGTCGTTCTGCCCGAGCAGTGCGTGCTGCCTGTCACAGCAAGGG
>NC_134886.1:15352741-15375241 GCF_041734735.1 Babylonia areolata
TCACGTCCGCACGGTCCCCTTGTCCACTGTGTGGTGTTTCAACTGAAGGGGGAACTCATTTCCTTTTCATGTGTAAGTATTATGAAGAAATTCGAAAGAAATGCTTAATTTTTAACGGTGAAAAATTAAAGAACATGCATATTCCAGTATGTTTTTGATAAATGATGAAGTAAGAATAAGATCACCAGCAAAATTTATCGCCCTAGCTTGGGATTGTCGTAAAAAGAAATCAACTTCGGAAGACTAAAAGTTACGAAAACACACTGTTACACTGATGCCAGTTCCACAGTTTATAATTCTGAATGACTTTGTAGAAAGTTGGATGGTCGAGCTTTTTATTTTCCCTTTTTATCGTAGCAGTATGTTGTATCTTATGCTTTTGCTGCTGGTTGTTGTTGTTGCTGTTTGTCTTTGATTTTCTTTTTACCTCTTAGCAATGTGTCAATTTCTCTGTAAACCGTCCGTTATTCCTTTGTTCATACATTGTCCCCCCTGGCCAAAGGATAGTATTGTAAATGGCAATAAACAGTGTCCGTGTCCGTGTCTCTCTCTCAGTGTCTGTCTCTGGGTGAGCAGGAGGGTCTGTCCATTGTACTCTGTCCCAGACTCTACACGTGCTGTACTTTGTCCCTCTGGACCTGCCGTCTTCAGTCCTGGGTAGTCACTGAGTAATTACCGCTAGATACACGCCGCTGTCATCACTGCGGCGGAATCAGTACGTACTGCTAGTAACATTGGCTTGTCATCTGCTGAAAAACCATTAACTGATTAGTGCTCGCAATATTGAACTCTCATCTGCTGCCGAATCAATATCTAACTGATATTTACGCTAGCAATTTATGACCTCTCGTCTGCTGCAAAATGATTAACTTATTAGTGCTGGCAGTATTGAACTCTCATCTGCTGCGAAATAATTAACTAGTGCTAGCAATATTGACGTATCATCTACTGTGTATTCATTAACTAATTCGTGCTAGCGATATTGACCTATCATCTGCTGCAGAATCGATTTCAGTTTCAGTTTCAGATTCTCAATGAGGCGTCACTGCATTCGGACAAATCCATATACGGTACACCACATCTACTTGGCAGGAAGCCTGACCAGCAGTATAACCCAACGTGCTTAGTCAGGCCTTGAGTGTATGTATGTATGTATGTTTGTGTACCTATCAGAGAGGATTTCTTCTGCACAATGTTGCCAGAGGACAACACGCTTGTTGCCATGGGGTCTTTTTCAGTGCGCCAAGTGCGTGCTGCATACTGGGCCTCGGTTTATCGCCTCATCCGAATGACTCGTTTTTTTTTTAACCCATTCGGTTTTTTTTAATCGTTAAGTAATGAGAGCTCACAGTATCCACCTCTCACAACATTCTTCTTGCAGTATTCACCTTCCTTTTTCCCAGTCAGGGTTTGTTGGTTTTCTCTCTGTGACAGACACTCCATCCACCACCCTGACTCACGCAATCACGATGCTAATTTCTCCGCCCCTCTCACGCACACACATGCACACACGAGTGCGCAAACACACACTCTTTCTCCCTCACACATACACACACACACGCTCTTTATATCTATCTTGCATACGTAAGCACGCACACACACACACACACACACACACACACACACACACACACACACACACACACACACACACGCGCGCGCGCACACACACACACACACATGAATATCCACACTCAAACTCTCTTTCACTTTCACACACATACGCACTCGCGCACATGCGCACGCATACTCCCACACACACAAACACAAATAAACACACACACAAACACACATGTTCACTCTCTCTCTGTCCCTCTCTTTCTGTCTCTCTCTCTTTTTCTCCTGCCCCCTTCTCTCTCTCCCTCTCCCTTCTCTCTGTGTTTCTGTCTGTCTCTCTATCTGCTGTGTGTGTGTGTGTGTGTGTGTGGGTGGGGAGGAGGGCGTGTCGATCACTCCCTGTCTCTCAGCCTTAACGTGTGTTGAACTCAGTCTCTCTGGTCCAGCCATCTTCAGTACCGGGGAAGTCATTGAACAATCACCGCCAGATGTGTTCCACCGCCGTCATTGCCGCGGAGTCATTAACGAAGTAGGCTACTGTTAGCAATATTGACATCTCATCCGCTGCAAAAATCATTAACTAATTAGTGCTCGCAGTATTCACCACTCGTGCACACGCACGCAAAAAAACAAAGAACACATACACACATTCAGATGCTTAGACTGGTGAGAGAGAGGGAGAGGGAGAGGGAGAGAGAGAGAGAGGGGGGGGGGGGGGAGAGAGAGGGAGAGAAAGAAACGAAACGATATGAAGCGAAACGAGACGAAATGTTATCTATTTTACCAGGGTAACGAAATAAGTAAATACACTTTTCTCCCACCTAGCCATGGGGTCTAGAACTGAAAGGAAAAAAGAGGGGAGCGGAGGATGGGGGGCGAGGGGGGGGGGGGGAGGGGGGGGGGGGGGGGTAAGGGCACATCAAAAAGAACATATGAACACAGAACTATCAACAAGAAAGATATCAACAAGAAAGAAATACACTGAAAATCATACAAGAAATAAATGAAAATGATTTTTACTAAGCAACAAACAACAAGATCTCTCTACCCCGCTCTCCCTCCCTCCCTCCCCATGCACACAGTAAGGCCCCCAGATTTCAATTTCAACATTCAGATGTAAATATAGTGATCAAAGATATTAACAATTTCATGTTGATAGATCGGTGACATTTCTTGTATCCAATAGCGTTGGTCAGCGAAAAAAAAAAAAAAAGAGAGAGAGGGGGGAGAGGGAGAGAGAGAGAGAGAGAGAGAGAGAGAGAGAGAGAGAGAGAGAGATGCGGATGCGGATGCGTGTGCATTGATAGACCAAATGTAGTACACAAGTTTAGTAAGCGTTTTCCATAATTATTTAAACATTTGTCTTGAGAATTCCTATTGATACTGACTGGGTAACTTCTGTGAACTGAAAGTATGATCCTCAATAACATCGGGAGAAATGTTGGAAGTTCTACAAATCAAATCATCAGAGATGATAATGTAAACATCACTGAATTTAAGAAAAAAAAAGTCTGATGAACAATCTTCCAATAAATCAATGCCATTGTCAACATCAAAATAGGAATAAAAAGGTGATCCTTCAGGTGGAACATACACACATACATGCAATATATCCTTTAAAGTGTCCAACATAGCTTTGTCAATCAGAAATACCAGAACATTAGCATATTCATTGTCAATACAGCGAATATAAGGGAGACACAGAGAGAGAGAGAGAGAGAGAGAGAGAGAGAGAGAGAGAGAGAGAGAGAGAGAAGGAAGCGTCTATCGTCTTAAGACATTCAACATGTTGTCAACATTGAAGTGTTTAGTCCCTGCAATAGAAAAGTTTTGCATGATGATTCTAAGGAACAAATACTGGTTTTATTTTTAATCATCGTAGGTAAAGAGTTCCAAAGTTTCCCTCCTGAGTAGTCGGGTCTGGGTTTGGGGATTACTATAATCTTTATCTGTGTACCTTGATTGGTTTTGTGGAAATCTTGCAGTTAGTGCTAGAGGGGCAAAGCCGTTCATTATTCGAAACATCATTACATTACTGCTTTATTATACTGTAATTTGTATGTTAGTGGAAGAATATTCAAAGTTAAATAGTCTCCGGGCGTACAGCTAGTAGAATTTGACAGTACAATCATGAGAGCTTGTTTATGGATTATCCACTATGGATTCTAGCTAGCGGTTGCAATGTATTGGCACTGCACATGTCATAATATAGAGTTGAGGCATAAACGATAGATGAAGGAATAAATGCATGATAAAATGTTTTCTTGCCTTAAGATCCAAAATATTTTTAATTTTCACAGCTGGAATAACTTTTGAGAGATGCGCTTGCACAGATTATCAATGTGCGATGACCAGGAAATATTATTATCAATGGTAACTTCTAGAACTTTGGCAGTGAGGTGTTTACTTAATCAATCAGCTTATTTCCTATGTGTATAGGGGGCGTTGATGTTGTAATATTCTGTTGTTTTTGTCGATTGGTAATCATCAATCATTTTGCTTTCTGGTCGTTCAGTGACATGTGGTTAACTTCAGTCCATTTGATTAGCTGATTAACATTATTTTGCACAGACAGAGAGAGAGAGAGAGAGAGAGAGACAGAGACAGAGACAGAAATGGAAAATATATTTTTTTTTTTTGATGCGACACCATCCTCGGGAATTGTTAAAACTTTTATTTATGTTTTCAATGACGCCCTTTGGGGAGGCTTTTTTATACTCCCTCTTCTCTTTTTGAAGTGAGAAAAAGCTACACCTTTGTTTTATGTTTATATTATACTTCCTCTTCTCTTTTTGAAGTGAGAAAAAGCTACACCTTTGTTTTATGTTTATGTTTATATTTCCTCTTCTCTTTTTGAAGTGTGAAAAAGCTACATCTTTGTTTTATGTTTATACTTCCTCTTCTCTTTTTGAACTGAGAAAAAGCTACACCTTTGTTTTATGTTTATACTTCCTCTTCTCTTTTTGAACTGAGAAAAAGCTACACCTTTGTTTTATGTTTATATTTCCTCTTCTCTTTTTGAATTGAGAAAAAGCTACACCTTTGTTTTATGTTTATATTTCCTCTTCTCTTTTTGAAGTGAGAAAAAGCTACACCTTTGTTTTATGTTTATACTCCCTCTTCTCTTTTTGAACTGAGAAAAAGCTACACCTTTGTTTTATGTTTATACTTCCTCTTCTCTTTTTGAACTGAGAAAAAGCTACACCTTTGTTTTATGTTTATATTATACTTCCTCTTCTCTTTTTGAAGTGTGAAAAAGCTACACCTTTGTTTTATGTTTATATATTTCCTCTTCTCTTTTTGAAGTGTGAAAAAGCTACACCTTTGTTTTATGTTTATATTTCCTCTTCTCTTTTTGAAGTGAGAAAAAGCTACACCTTTGTTTTATGTTTATATTATATTTCCTCTTCTCTTTTTGAAGTGAGAAAAAGCTACACCTTTGTTTTATGTTTATATTATATTTCCTCTTCTCTTTTTGAATTGAGAAAAAGCTACACCTTTGTTTTATGTTTATATTATATTTCCTCTTCTCTTTTTGAACTGAGAAAAAGCTACATCTTTGTTTATGTTTATATTATATTTCCTCTTCTCTTTTTGAAGTGAGAAAAAGCTACACCTTTGTTTATGTTTATATATTTCCTCTTCTCTTTTTGAAGTGAGAAAAAGCTACACCTTTGTTTATGTTTATACTTCCTCTTCTCTTTTTGAAGTGTGAAAAAGCTACATCTTTGATTTATGTTTATATTTCCTCTTCTCTTTTTGAACTGAGAAAAAGCTACACCTTTGTTTTATGTTTATATTTCCTCTTCTCTTTTTGAAGTGAGAAAAAGCTACACCTTTGTTTTATGTTTATACTTCCTCTTCTCTTTTTGAACTGAGAAAAAGCTACACCTTTGTTTTATGTTTATATTATACTTCCTCTTCTCTTTTTGAAGTGTGAAAAAGCTACACCTTTGTTTTATGTTTATGTTTATACTTCCTCTTCTCTTTTTGAATTGAGAAAAAGCTACACCTTTGTTTTATGTTTATATTTCCTCTTCTCTTTTTGAACTGAGAAAAAGCTACACCTTTGTTTTATGTTTATATTTCCTCTTCTCTTTTTGAATTGAGAAAAAGCTACACCTTTGTTTTATGTTTATATTTCCTCTTCTCTTTTTGAACTGAGAAAAAGCTACACCTTTGTTTTATGTTTATACTTCCTCTTCTCTTTTTGAACTGAGAAAAAGCTACACCTTTGTTTTATGTTTATATTATACTTCCTCTTCTCTTTTTGAACTGAGAAAAAGCTACACCTTTGTTTTATGTTTATATATTTCCTCTTCTCTTTTTGAACTGAGAAAAAGCTACATCTTTGTTTTATGTTTATATTTCCTCTTCTCTTTTTGAAGTGCGAAAAAGCTACACCTTTGTTTTATGTTTATATATTTCCTCTTCTCTTTTTGAAGTGAGAAAAAGCTACACCTTTGTTTTATGTTTATATTATACTCCCTCTTCTCTTTTTGAAGTGTGAAAAAGCTACACCTTTGTTTTATGTTTATATTATACTCCCTCTTCTCTTTTTGAAGTGAGAAAAAGCTACACCTTTGTTTTATGTTTATATATTTCCTCTTCTCTTTTTGAAGTGAGAAAAAGCTACACCTTTGTTTTATGTTTATATTATACTTCCTCTTCTCTTTTTGAAGTGAGAAAAAGCTACACCTTTGTTTTATGTTTATATTTCCTCTTCTCTTTTTGAAGTGTGAAAAAGCTACACCTTTGTTTTATGTTTATATTATATTTCCTCTTCTCTTTTTGAACTGAGAAAAAGCTACACCTTTGTTTTATGTTTATATTTCCTCTTCTCTTTTTGAACTGAGAAAAAGCTACACCTTTGTTTTATGTTTATATTATACTTCCTCTTCTCTTTTTGAACTGAGAAAAAGCTACACCTTTGAATCTTGTTTTGAAAGCTTTCAGGATGCTCGTTAATAACCCACTTTAAAAAAAAGAAAGAAAGAAAGATTCGTCTGTTGTTCTTCCCTCATGTTGTTGTTCATGTCCTTCCTTCCTTCTTATCTTTCTTCGGTTTTCTATTTATTTATTTATCTATTTATCTCTTTCTTCAGTTCATTGTACGGCCAGATTTGTGTAGGTCATTGGCTGAAACTGTTTCGGTTGTTGTTGTTTTTTTTTTTAGTTTTTGTTTTTCAAATGGAAAACTACTTTAAACACTGCCTCTGTTTGAAACATGAGAAGAAGAAAAGGAAGAGAGGAGGAGGAGGAGAAGAAGAAGACTGACTGATTGACTGATAAACTTTAACTGGTATAGACCTTGTTTACACTTCTGCCCAGTTAACAAACCAAACATAAAAAGACAATTACAACAACAAAACAACAACATCAATGACAAAAAGAACAGCAACAAAAACAATAATAATAATGATGATGATCATGATAATTATCATGATAATAATATCATCATTATATTTTTTAATTATTATTATTATTATCATTATTATATCTATATCTATATAGCGCTGAATCTTGTGCAGAGACAAATCAAAGCGCTTTCGCACCAGTCGTTCACAACGCATGCATAACTAACACTGGAAAAGCTGAAGACAAGGAAGAGGCAGGGAAGGGAGGCTATTTTGGGAAGAGGTGGGTTTTAAGACCAGACTTGAAAGAGCTGAGTGCGGAGACCTGACGAAGAAAAAGAGGAAGTTCATTCCGATTGCAAGGTCCAGAGACAGAGAAAGAACGGCGGCCAACAGTCGAGTGTTTGAATCTGGGTATGCGTAAACAGATTGGATCCGAAGCCGATCGTAGAGAGCGAGATGGAATGTAGAGGTGAAGGCAGCCACAAAGATAGGAAGGGGCAGATTTGTGAATACATTTATAACATTGAGTACTGATCTTGTACTTTAGTCTGTGTGACACAGGTAGCCAGTGGAGATGTTGCAAAAGAGGAGTGATGTGTTCAGATCGTTTCTTTCTGAGGACGAGTCGGACAGCAGAGTTGTGTATGCGCTGAAGGGACTGAATGGATGAAGCAGGCAAACCAGACAATAGAGAGTTACAGTCAAGGCGAGAGAGAATGAGAGAAACGACACGTCTAGATGTTGCGTCAGTGGACAGATATTTCCGGACGGAACTGATGCGCCGCAATTGACAGTAGCAGGATTGACATGTCTGACTGATAAATGTTTGCATGGACAGTGTGTTGTCAAGGACAAAGCCGAGGTTCCTGACTGAAGTGGAAAGAGGGATGCATGTACTGCCAAGTTTGATGGTGTCAGTTATGATGGAAGAGAGGTTTATGTTTAGTTCCTATGATCATTGCTTCAGTTTTGTCCGCGTTCAATTGTAACTTATTTAGAGTCTTCCAGTTTTGTATGTCCAGGAAGCAGTTAGATGTTTCTTGCAAGATCGACGACAATTTTTCAGGGGTATCACTCTTCTGGAGTTGAGTGTCATCAGCATAAGAATGATGACTGACATTATAGCGGTTGATAATTTCAGCGAGAGGAGCAGTGTACAGTGTCAAGAGCACTGGGCCTAAAACAGATATTATTATTATTATTATTATCATTATCATTATTAATATTAATAATGACAATGATGATGATAAATACATAAATAAATTAATTAATAAATGAATAAGTAGATGAATAAACAAATAAATAAATAAACAAGGACAACAAGAAAAGGACCGAGTGAAGAGACATACAGGAATATCCCCTAAACAATAGCAAGATAATGAAAAGAACAATTATTACATCATAGCATACGTTACGCACACAGACACACACACACACACACACACACACACACACACACACACACACACACACACACACACACACACACACACACACACAATTTCGTTTGGTTTCTAGTGCGTTCGGTCACATAGTCATTCAACTTTTCATTCATCATGGCACAGCAGCCAGTAGCCTGAGCATACGTGAGCGTTTGCAAAGAACCTGAAGAGGGTTATTCAAAGGTACTGAAGAGAAACATATGTATTTTAGACTTGTATACAGATACTGCTGGAATTTGGCGACATGTTTTGGAAGCCTGTTCTATTCTTTGCTTCAGCTGAATGATAGACTCATTTTGAATTAATCAATTGAAGAAGAAGAGGAGGAGGAGGAGAAGGAGGAAGAGGAGGGGGGCGGTTGTGGTGGAGGGGGGGCGAGGGGGAAGGAGGGGGGGAGAAGAAGAAAAAGAAGAAGAACTACAACAACAAGAGGAGGAAACGGAAGAGGAGGAGGAATGGGGAAGAAGAAGATGATGAAGAACAACAACAACAAGAGGAGGGGAAGAAGAAGAAGAAGACGAAGAAGAAGAAGAAAAACAACAACAACAAGAGGAGGAGGAGGAAGAAGATGAAGAAGAAGACGAAGAAGAAGAACAACAACAACAACAAGAGGAGAAGGAGGAGGAGGAAGAAGAAGAAGACGAAGAAGAAGAAGAACAACAACAACAACAAGAGGAGGAGGAGGAGGAAGAGGAGAAGAAGAAGAAGAAGAAGAACAACAACAACAACAACAACAAGAGGAGAAGGAGGAGGAGGAGGAAGAAGAAGAAGAAAAAGAAGAAGAAGAACAACAACAACAACAACAAGAGGAGGAGGAGGAAGAAGATGAAGAAGAAGAAGAAGAACAACAACAACAACAAGAGAGGAGGAGGAGGAGGAAGAAGAAGAAGAAGAAGAAGAAGAAGAACAACAACAACAACAACAACAAGAGGAGGAGGAGGAGGAAGAGGAGAAGAAGAAGAAGAACAACAACAACAACAAGAACAAGAGGAGAAGGAGGAGGAGGAAGAAGAAGAAGAAGAAGAACAACAACAACAGGAGGAGGAGGAAGAAGAAGAAGAAGGAGAAGAAGAAGAACAACAACAACAACAACAAGAGGAGGAGGAGGAGGAGGAGGAAGAAGAAGAAGAACAAGAGGAGGAGGAAGAAGAAGAAGAAGAAGCAGAAGAAGAAGAACAACAACAACAACAAAAAGAGGAGGAGGAGGAGGAGGAGAAGAAGAAGAACAACAACAACAACAACAAAAAGAGGAGGAGGAGGAGGAGGAGAAGAAGAAGAAGAAGAAGAACAACAACAACAACAAGAGGAAGAAGAAGAAGAAGAAGAAGAAGAAGAAGAAGAAGAAGAAGAAGAAGAACAACAACAACAACAACAACAACAACAGGAGGAGGAGAAGAAGAAGAAGAAGAACAACAACAACAACAACAACAACAACAAGAGGAGGAGGAGGAGGAAGAAGTGATATGCGTGGCACGGAACAAATATACAGAAAGAAACAAAAATCACTTCGTGTTATGGAAATGGGTCAGTGGAAAGGACAGCTTGCACTGGAAGCAGCTTTTTTACTGTCTTTGAACCTTCGTTTATTTCTTTTTTTCATTAGCTCCCGTACCAATAATGGCGTCTTTCGACCTTTCATTCTTTTCTTCTGCCTGTCTTTCTTCCTTCCTTCCTTACTTTCTTTCTTTCTCCCTTTCTTTCTCCCTTTCTTTCTTTCTTTTTTTCTTTCTTCCTTCCTTCCTTACTTTCTTTCTTTCTCCCTTTCTTTCTTTCTTCTTTTTTCTTTCTTCCCTTCTTCCTTCCTTTCTTTCTTTCTTTCTCCCTTTCTTTCTTTCTTCTTTTCTTTCTTTCTTCCTTCCTTCCTTTCTTTTTTCCCTTCTTCCTTCCTTTTTTTCTTCCTTCCTTTTTTTCTTCCTTTCTTTCTTTCTTCCTTCCTGTCTTATTTCTTCCTTCCTGCCTTCCTTTCTTCCTACCTTCCTTTCTTTCTTTCTTTCTTCCTTCCTTTTCTTCTTTCTTTCTCCCTTTCTTTCTTTCTTCCCTTCTTCCTTCCTTCCTTCCTTTCTTTCTTTCTTTCTTTCTTCCCTTCTTCCTTTCTTTCTTCCTTTCTTATTTCTTCCTTCCTGCCTTCCTTTCTTTCTTCCTTCCTTCCTTTCTTCTTTCTTCCTTTCTTTCTTTCCTTCTTCCTTCCTTTCTTCCTTTCTTATTTCTTTCTTCCTTCCTTCCTTCTTTCTTCCTTCCTTTCTTTCTTTTCTTCTTTCTGCTTTGTTCTTTTCTTTTCTTTTCTTGTCTAGTGTGTAATTCCTTTCATTGACATTTCTGTTTCCGTCAGGTTCCGTTTATGATTATTGCTCATTTCCTTCAACTTGGTTATGGTTTTTGTTTTACTTTGTTTTTACTTTATTTTTTATTGTTCTTGCTCTTCCTTGTCGTAAACCTCCCCCCCTCTCCATCTCAGTATTATTTTTTCTGTCTGTATGTGCATCCCGTCTCTGTTTCTCTATCTCTCTCTGTCTGTCTCACTTTGAGTAGCACACATGCGCGCTCACACACATGAACACATTACGCTCGAACTCACATTCACATACATACATACAGACAGACAGACAGGGTTGTCCCTGGCAAATTCAATATAAAAATCCACTTCGATGGAAAAAAACAAATAAAAACTGCACGTATGAAAAAAATATAAAAAGAAAAAAAAGGGTGGCGCTCTCAGCGTAGCGACGCGCCTCTCCCCGGGGAGAACAGCCCGAATTTCACACAGAACACACAAACACACACACACACACACACACACACACACACACAAACCATCACCTACAACTCAGTGTCTCCACCCCAATCCCCCAACCACCACTATGACTCCCCGTCTCTCTCCCTCTTCCTCCATCCTTCCCAGCACAATAATGTTTCTTCTGTTCCAGGCATCAATACAAGTGATGTGTGTGTAAGGGGCTTTTCCACGTTCCCGACCCTGACCTCCATGCTGGAGAAAATGGACCTGTTCCGGGAAACTTCCTGCCTGCTTCCTGCTCGCATTGCTGATCGCTCAACGGTGTGCAGTGAGTGATAGTCACATACCACGGCTTCAACCCCTGTCCATTTCTTGCCCCCACTCCGCCCCTCCCCTCCCAAACCACGCTTCCCTCCCCTCCCTCCTGCTGATACTGCATCATGGTCCTCCTTCAGCTGTCGTTTAATAATAATAATAATAATGGTACTTATATAGCGCTGAATCTTGTGCATAAACAAATCTAAGCGCTTTCGCACCAGTCATTCTCACGCACGCATAACTCTAAAACTGGAGAAACTAAAGACAAGGAAGAGGCAGGGAAGGGAGGCTATTTTGGGAAGAGGTGGGTTATAAGGCCAGACTTGAAAGAGCTGAGTGTGGAGACCTTGACGAAGCGAAAAGAGGAAGTTCATTCCGATTGCAAGGTCCAGAGACAGAGAAAGAACGGCGGCCAACAGTCGAGAGTTTGAATCTGGGTATGTGTAAGTGGAGTGGATCCGAAGCTGATCGTAGTGAGCGAGATGGAGTGTAGAGGTGAAGGCAGCCACAGAGATAAGAAGGGGCTGATTTGTGAATACATTTGTAGCATAGAGTGCTGATCTTGTACTTTATTCGGTGTGAGACAGGGAGCCAGTGGAGATGTTGCAAAAGAGGAGTGGTGTGCTCAGATCTTTTCTTTCTGAGGACGAGTCGGGCAGCAGAATTTTGTATGCGCTGTCGTTTGTTTATACTATAGTCAGGGATGTCTGTCTGTCTGTCTCATATCCACGTGCCTTCGTTTGAGTGTGTGTGTGTGTGTGTGTGTGTGTGTGTGTTTAAAGTGTCAGTTTTAGTGTTTGCATTTGTCTTTTCTAGTTTTGATATCATTTTGTTCTCTCTCTCTCTTCTTCATTTAAACAAATTTTTTTTCATTATTATTATCATTATTATTATATTTGCCCCAAGTATCTTTCTGAACTCCTCCATATCTATACCCCGTCTCGCCAGCTCCGTTCTTCATCTGATACTCGACTTCTCAGGATACCTCACGTCAGAAGTAAGACCTATGGACACAGATCGTTTTCTTTTCAATCACCAAAGACGCGGAAAAAGCTCCCTGATAACCTCCGTCATTCTGATTCCCTCGCATCTTTTAAATATCGTCTCAGAACTTACCTTTTCGCTCAGCAATAAGTTCAATTGTGGCAGGTCCACTTCCTTTGCGTTAGCTGTGCTTGACTATGTGTGTATACATATGTACGTGTGCATAACTACATGCATGTATATGAATGTGTATTGTGTGTGCGTGTGTTTATGTAAATTTGTGCCTGCCTGTGTGCGTATGTGTTAGGGTAGCTGTTAGATACACATGTATGTTAAAATGTATGTATGCAGTGTGTGTGTGAGTGTGTGTGTGTGTGTGTGTGTGTGTGTGTGTTTGTGTGTGTGTGTGTGTAGTCACATTTTGGTGTGTGTATGTAACATTGATGTAATGTTTTATGTTAACAAAAGCGTTTTTGTAAAGCACCTAGAGCAGATTTCTGGGGAGTGTGCAATATAAGTATTCATTATTATTATTATTATTATTATTATTATTACCATCATCACCATCATCATTATTATTATCATTATCATTATTATCAATATTATTATTATTATTATTATCATCTTGTTAACCCTTCACCGCCAGTCAATTTAGAGTGCAAAATTCCCTGTGCTACAAACACTAGAAAATATGGAGTCTAAGAATAGCTGGGGATTCCCTCTGTGATAAGTAGAAAATATGGTCTATCCTACCACCGAACATAAGGGCAGTAGGTTCATGGATAACAGACCCATGATCTGGTCACCGTTCAGTGACATGGGTCCTCTACCTAGCTGCTGCACAAATGTGAGTTTGGCAGTGAAAGGGTTAATGTTGTTGATGCTGTTGTTATTGTTTTGTTGTTGTTTTGTTTTGCTTGCTTGTTTGATTTATTTGCCCTGAGGGGAAAAAAAAGCATACCCTTGCACATTCCACTTCCCTCATTAAATAAGATTCATTCATTCGTTCATTCATTCATTCATTCAGTGCTGAGACACCACAGTGCATCACAGTGCAAGAGAAATGCTTCATTATAACCGCTACTCACACTGCAGCTTCTACTACCAGGACTGATGCTAATCGTCGTCGTTGTGGTTGTTGTTCCTGTTTTATATCATTATTATCATCATATTCGTTATCGATTATCATTATTAGTTTTCGTATCATTATCATCATTATTGTTACTATTATCATCATGATTATTATTATTATTATCGTTGTTGTTGATGCTGTTGCTGTTGCTGCTGCTGTTAATGTTATAGCTGCTGTTGTTGTGGACAACCTCCAGCAAACGGGAACGCACGATTTTGTGCCTGACGAAGCACATTGTCCTCGAAACTCTATGAGGATTATACAACAGAAATGCTTTGCTGTTGGCCATCATGTTGCTATTGTTGTTGTTGTTGTTGTAGTAAAGTTGTTGTTGTTGATGTCGTTGTTATTGTTCATAATCTCCTCTTCCTATTATTATTATTCTTATTATTATCATCATGATTATTATTATTATTATTATTATTAGTAGTAGTAGTAGTAGTAGTAGTAGTAGTAGTAGTATATCATCATCATCATCATCATTATTATTATCTTTATTAGTATCGTCATCATTTTTATTAGTATCATCATCGCCATCATCATTTTCATCATATCATTCCTAAATTTTCATGTTCAGAAGCTTCTCTCTCTCTCTCTCTCTCTCTCTCTCTCTCTCTCTCTCTCTCACACACACACACACACACACACATGGGCAACGAAGAAAAAGTTTAACAAAGAAGAAGAAGAAGAAGAAAGCGAAAGAAGAGCAACATATCTCCCAAGTCAGGATGTTGATACATTGTAGCCATTAAATCATCGGCGCTCTGAGACTCCCTCCTCTCTGTGATGTCCTTGTTTTGCTTGTTTGTTTATTTTATTTCATTCAATTTTATTCTGTTCAATTACACCGTCGACCAGCAGAATGATTCCTTCTTTCTATCTTTATTTCTTCAGCTGAAAGATAGAGAAACAGAGTGATGGCGAGAGTCAGAGAGACTACCACACAGACAGACAGATAGAGAAAGAGAGAGATAGAGATAGAAACAGGGAGAGATGGAAAGAGTAGGATATATAGAAGAGACAGAGAGAGAGAGAGAGAGAGAGAGAGAGAGAGGTGGAGGGAGAGAGGGAAAGAGAGAGAGAGAGAGAAACCAGACAGACAGACAGAGAGAAAGAGCGACAGAGACAGAGAGAGAGGGAGGAAGGAAGAGAGAGAGAGAGAGAGAGAGAGAGAGAGAGAGAGTGAGAGCAGTCAGACAGAGACAGAGAGAGAGAGAGAAACCAGACAGAGAGAGAGAGAGAGAGAGAGAGAGAGGAGGGAGGAAGAGAGAGACACAGAAAGACCTAAGCACAGTGACAAACCCTGACCACCTCCCCTCACGCGCCTCAACACTAGCCACAAGCATAACCTCGCTTTCACTTTCCGCATCACTCAAAGCATTTCCTGCTCTCAGCGGAACCGGAAATCGAATTTTCATCCCGGGAGACGGGGCGCAGTGTAGTAACGTGACTGGTTGTCACTGAGAAAAGCGGGAAACTCCCTTGGGAACTGGGGGGAGGCCTCGTGTGGGACTACGCGCCGTTTGACCCCCCCACCCCCACCCCCGCCCCCACCTCCCCCGGCCGCCCTCCGGCCACCGCCCACCCTCCACCTCCCCTTCTTTCCGTCCACGAGGAAGAAATATTGCGGGAAGCGGGCAAGGGTGAGGGAGAGGAATTTCTGATCTATTCCCCTGTTTCTGTCCCTTTCCTTTGGTATGTGGCTTTGTTATAGATAACCCCTGAGCAGTGTGGAAAAACAACAGTAGCAACAACAATAACAAAAACCTTCTTCTGATGGAAGCCAGTCCAACTTGAGACGTCTTGAGTCTCTGTTGTCTTCCATCCCTCCTCCCTTTCCTGTCTCTTATCTCTTGTCATCTTAACTGCTAGTCCCCAGGCTCTCATCTTCCAGACGGGAAAAAGGTTAGTCCACAGCGATAAAACATATTTCCTATAAGATCCATATAAGATCCTATAAGTATCAATATCAAATCAAATCAAAGATGTTCAAGTAACACTTTTTGTTCGGTTCAAGTGTCAAGGTCACCACGAAAGGTCAAAGTTGTGTGATGGTCTGATTCTGCAGTATTCAATATATCATCACGTTCCTTTGATATGTTCCACAAACGTTTCAATGAGCCAAACAAACAAATCTGCTTGGCTCGTAAATCCAGTCAGTAATATTAATTGTTACAACAACATGCGATGATTACTAAATTCATGTTTCATTACAGCTAAGTCAATGGCGCTTTAAGGTAAAAATGATGAAGCGATTATAACGGGTCTAGCGATTCACCATGTATTCGTGTACTCCACGTTTCACCCTGAAATTTATATTCTGTTTCAACGAGGTGTCAAAGCATACGAACTGTTCCGTTTATGCTGCACCTCTACTGCTGCACAGAAAAGGAGCAGTAGGATGACCACACATCTCATTCCACCCCACCCCCCCACGCCCCCTGCGCCCAAGCCCCCCACCCCTCACCCTCACAAACACCTCACAAAACAAACAAACAAAAAACAACCCCCACTCTCACCAGAATAAACCCCGTGGGAACCGGTGGCGTTGGAAGCGGTGGTGTGGTTGGAGCTGCTGTTGGTCCCGCCACCGCCTGCCGCCGCTGCTGTTGCTGTTGCTGTTGTCTAGGGCTGTGAGGAGGGGGTTGACCGACACCATGAAGACCCTACCACATCCCCGGAGGGCGCCGCCCCCCGCGCACCATCTGCCGACTGCTAGGCCCCGAGGGCGGTGGGTAGCATGTCTCCCCACAGGGTACAGCAGCACACAACACAACACTGCACCGTGTCTCGCTGTGCTCAACCAGCACGATCCTCACCACATTGCCCTCGACAAGCCTCGGGTTCAACACCGCTAAGATGAACGATTTTTCAATAGAAATAATAACAATAGTAATAATAGCAACAACAAAAAATCGCTGAAGAACATTCGACTAAAACATAACCGACACCTTTTTTTTTTTTTTTTTTTTTTTTTTTACTGGTTTGATGCTAATTTTGGCTCTTCTGCGAATACTTTGATGTGAACAACTTTATGGCTACATTGCTCACCATACATTGATGGTGTTGTTGGATATTACAGGTCAGAAGTTCCACTATTACAAATTCCAAGCATGCTCGTTTCAGAATATGCTGGAAAGAAAACAATTGTTGAACGGTTCTTCAGAAATCAGACCGTTAATGAAAGTTTAACGAAACTAACAGTATCTGTGGTGAAAGCAAAGGTGGAACACAGAACACTTTCATCAGACAACGGGGTAAGTTCCCCACTTCGGTAACATCACAGGAACGCGATGTTGATCACACAGTCACCACAGAAAGCACATCCGAGAATGAGGTATACACGTTTACCTTCAGCTGCAACCGTCACGATCTGTATGGTGATATATCAGTATAAATCACCTGTTTCCGTTTGTTACCCCAGACTTGAACAGTATCGTCAGGTCTCTGGGTTACGCACACACACACACACACACACACCGAGCACTGTGCACACTGTGCACTCGATTAAAGTGCAGTTATCGGACTCCACTGGTCTTGTGTTAACCTAATGCAACACCTTGTAGCCGACAGCAAATCACACAGCTTCGAATCGATATACTGCGTTCTCCGCTGATTAATGGGTCGACCTTTCCCCAGCCAGTAACTTTTCAAAATGAATTATGTAAGCTCCTATGCGAGATGTGTACTCTGCGAATCCCGCATCGACCAATGGGTGACTGTTGCCGACCTCCCGTGAAAGCAGCAGTGTGCCGGTCAGGCCGCAGGGAAGTGGGTATTTTCACTGCTTTATTGATGACAATGCTTGCTGACTTTGCCACTGACTTCAAAGTCACCACTCGCGGAAGATTCACCAGCGATTCAGTGTTTTTCTTTGTTTTACTTGCTTTTCGTTTCTTTTGGCCAGGTTTCGTCTGGTGATATGCCTTGCCCTGTGTGGAGCTGGTTCCACCCTGTGAGATAGAAGGAAACAACAGATACATCAAACAGCTCACAGCTCTGAACAATGGGCGGGCCCACGTCTCGGAAGTCATCACAACATCTGTTGGAAAGACCACATCACAGTTCTCACGTCCACAAGGCCACAGGCATTGACATGTGATGGTGGATTTAAACTCAGAGGTCGAAGTGATCCATCGTAAATCACTCAGAAAGATTGGAGAGAATTATATACATGAGTGAAACTGTTCAGACCGCGAGCAATAATGAAATCAATGCCGTCTTCCGGACACACCGAGAGAAGGGACACACTAACATCATATGGAAATCATTTCGGTGATTGCGAAAAAACACAACAGCGAAAGCAATTGATGGATTTTTGCAGAAAACGAAACACCCACGCTCTCAGCTAGCGAGGGTGTGGACAAGAAGACGCTCACATCACATACGCTGAAGATCCAAGCCTGTCTATATGTCATTTACAAAACCAGTCCGACGAATCTAAGACTAAGGAGTGTACAGCATTGACTACTCAAGAGTACGCTTCATAAGCTTGTGTTGAAAGTGCTGATTTTTTAGCGTTGACCGCTGCATTGCATTGTCCCTGAACTAAAAAAAAACTGTTCAGTCCTGTCACTCACGTTAATGTAATGACGCTGGATTCAAGCCGTGTTTCAACTGATCCTGCCTTCCACTGCTGGGTGGGAAATAACGATAGGAATCAGCAACCAGCAACACAAACACTCGATTCAATCCGCAGTGTCCGGCCGACCTCGGGGTTGCAGTGGGCAGTTGGGGACTTGCAGGCGATTGGGAGGCTGACACAGAGATGGTACCGCGATGGTAGGGTTGGTATATGACGATAAGCTGTTGCTAAGGTCAATTTCTTGATCACGTTAAGCCAAGGATTCTGTCTTGCGTCCACTGGAATGTTATCTGCAACACAAGAAAAGAGGTCGTGTTTAGCTTCATAACCTCACACACACACACACACACACACACACACACACACACGCACGCACGCACGCAGGCACGCACGCACGCACGCACACACACACACACACACACACAGATGGCTAAATAAAGAGAAAAAAAATGTCCAAGCTGACAAAAGTGGAAACGTACAGAAATACCATAGAGAGGAAAACAAATTTAGCTGGGAAGATTTGAAACACACCACTGCTTTTCTTTTACTCCTTGCTAAAACGGAAGTTTCATTTTAAAACCATACTGTTTAAGACAGAAGAGGTCTGTGTGCCCAGCATCAACAGCAACCCCGGTGAAGGACAGAGGGGGTCTGGGCACCAGAGGAAACGGATGCCAGACAGGTACACAATGTTTAGAGATGGACAGACTGACGTGACAGGAAAACACAGGGAGTCGTGAAGTCAAGACTACAGACAAGGTATCTTGAACAAAATTAATGCTCATTGGGAAAGAAAGGCGATTCGGTTGATTAAATCATGTCATGTGGCGTCGTCTGAAGCCGCTCCCCCAAGAGGCACTGCATCAATGGGCTCACACACACACACACACACACACACACACACACACACACATACACGCACACACACACAGAGTTTGACAGATGGATAGGAAAGTGAGTCACAGAGAGAGAGAACTTACGGTGTCTTCAAGGCACACACTGAGGGGTAGGGCGAGGGGTGTGGGGCGAGGGGGGGGGAGAAGAGGGGTGGAGGGCGGGGGATGGGGGGGAGGGGGAGCCAAGCACACGCACACCTTGGGGACAATGACTGGATTGAGAGTGATGTGACTGGACGCCCTTCACTGGAAACAAAAGTGTCAGAAATGATTCATCACTCCCTCTTCCAAACCACCCTGTCGCTCTCTTCCTATGCCTGTATTATTTTGATTTCACACGCACACACACTCACACACACACACACACACACACCTACACATACGCGCACACACACTCACACACACACACACCTACACATACGCACACACACACACATATACACGTACGCACGCACGCACACACACACACACACACACACACACACACACACACACACACACACACAGAGTTTCTGAAAGACGGACACGTCTCCAGGGCAATAAGAAAGATGAAACCTCTGTGTGTGGCCACGTGAACTGTATCAGACACACTGGAGCCGACGGCACGTCACAACACGCTTCACCACAATCCAATATTCAGTTGAGAGAAATATGAACGGAAAAAAACGAAAAAAAAAAAACCGGACCAGTCCAAACACGTGAGGCAAAATGTATTTCGTCAGCATTGTCTACTGGCATTCTGCATGGTATGTTCGGTACCCCGCCCAAAATGTGTGTGTGTGTGTGTGTGTGTGTGTGTGTGTGTGTGTGTGTGTGTGTGTGTGTGTGTGTGTGTGTGTGTGTTTAATACAATACAATACCATGCCGTCATTTCTCCATAGGAATATACAGTTCATGGAATTCAAGAAATAATGCCTCATTTATTTCAACGTAGGCCACAAAAGTTTGATTATTCACTGCAATACTAATTCAAAAACTTTTTTTTTTAACACAGCACAAGCTCCCACACATATAACAACAACAACAACAATCATCATCATCATCGTCGTCGTCGTTATTTGTATTTGTATTTCTTTTCATCACAACAGATTTCTCTGTGTGAGATTCGGGCTGCTCTCCCCACGGAGAGCGCGTCGCTACACAACAGCGCCACCCATTCTGGGGGTATTTTTTCCTGCGTGCAGTTTTATTTGTTTTTCCTATCGAAGTGGATTTTTCTACAGAATTTTGCAAGGAACAATCCTTTTGTTGCCGTGGGTTCTTTTACGTGCGCTAAATGCATGCTGCACACGGGACCTCGGCTTATCGTCTCATCCGAATTACTAGCGTCCAGACCACCACTCAAGGTCTAGTGGAGGGGGAGAAAATATCGGCAGCTGGGGGCCGTGATACGAACCAGCGCGCTAAAATTCTCTCGCTTCCTAGGCGGACGCGTTACCTCTAGGCCATCACTCCACTTACCATCATCATCATCATCATCATCATAATCATAATCATTTCTAAGTTGGTTGACGCTGACCCGAACGGCATCTGGAGACTCAGACAATATTAGAAACAGTTCCGTGCTGAGGTCGCTAAACAATAGACCTATTTTGTTCAGAGCCACCACCAGAAGTAACAGTGAAGTCAGCCCCGGAGAAGACGTTTCCAGCTGACTGCTGTTTTGATAACTGTCAAGCAGCTGATGGACCGGAAGTGCCACCCAGAATGAAACATTCACCCAAAATGAAATCAGTCTTCAGAACCGGTAGGGAACCGTTGTTTGGGGGGTTGGGCTTGTTGTTTTTAGTGGGCTTTTATTAAATTTTTTTGTTAGGATTTGTTTAAATTTTGAAAACAAACAAACAAACATAACAACAACAAAACAAACAAACATACAAACAAACAACTCTAATTTCAGGAGGAAACGCCATTGAAAGGGTAACGATTTTAAACAAAGTAAGGATGGACAGTTTACGAACGCGGTGGACTTCTCACAAACAGGGGAAATCAGCTAGCGAATCGTTTTTTTTTTTTCGATGGGAGAAAAATCAAGGAGGGTGTAGTTTATGGAAGTGTCTGTCAGACGGGAGGCAGGAGGGAATGGTGTGAGGCACAGTTTCTGTTTCAGTTTCTCAAGGAGGCGTCACTGCCTTCGGACAAATCCATATGCGCTACACTACATCTGTTAGGCAGATGCTTGACCAGCAGCATAACCTAACGCGCTTTGTCAGGCCTTGAGTGCATGCTGCATGTATATTTTTCAATCGCCGAAGACATGGAACAAGCTCCCTGATAACCTCCGTCATTCTGATTCCCTCGCATCTTTTAAATCTCGTCTCAAAACCCACCTTTTCCTTCAGCAGTAAGTTCAATTGTGGCAGGTCCACTTCCTTTGCGTTAGCTGTGCTTGACTGTGTGTATACGTATGTATGTGTACATAACTACATGCATGTATGTGAATGTGTATTGTGTGTGCATGAGTTTATGTAAGTTTGTGCCTGCCTATGTGTGTGTATGTGTTAGGGTAGCTGTTAGATACACATGTATTGTTAAAATGTATGTATGCAGTGTGTGTGTGTGTGTGTGTGTGTGTGTGTGTGTGTGTGTGTGTGTGTGTGTGTGTGTGTGTGTGTGTGTGTGTGTGTGGTCACATTTTGGTGTGTGTATGTAACATAGATGTAATGTTTTATGTTAACAAAGCGTTTTTGTAAAGCACCCAGAGCAGATTTCTGGATAGTGTGCTATACAAGTATCCATTATTATTATTATTATCATTATTATTATTATCATTATTATTTGTGTAGCTGTCAGAGTGGATTTCTTCTACTTAATTTTGCAAGAGGACAACACTTTCGTTGCCATGGGTTCTTTTTTTTCAGTGCGAAAAGTGCGTGCTGCACACGGGACCACGGTCTATGGTCTCATCCGAATGACTACACGCTCAGTTTGACTTTCCAGTCAAACTAGGGAGAAAGGGCGAGAGCGGGATTCGAACCCACACCCTCACGGATTCTCTGTATTGGCAGATGAGTGTCGGAACCATTCTGCCACCTTTCTCCCATGAGGGACAGCACGGTCATTGCTGAAACCGACACGCACACATGGCGTCCACATTCCGATTCCAGAAAGAAAAGAAACAAATCTGCATGCGGACAAAGGGAGACCAGGGGCTGACAGACCAACCCAAAGCGGGGGAAGCAATGGCAGACTGGGGGTGGTGAAATCTAAATGTCAGGGGGCGCGAAACCGAATCTGTCTCCGAGGGGCTTGTGGGGAGGTGGGGATGGGGGTGACAATGCTTGGTGTGTTTCCATTATACATGTGGTGCAATGCTGGCATCAGAACACAGAAAGACAATTGCACGCGCGCGCGCGCGCACACACACACACACACACACACACACACACAAATAACAAAAAACAACAACAACAAACACACAAAAAAACAGACAGACAGACACAGACAGACAAGACAGACACAGACAGACAGACAGACAGACAGACACACACA
>NC_134886.1:15382741-15410241 GCF_041734735.1 Babylonia areolata
CATTGCGGAAAACTATAATATTGGTCCTATCGAGATTTACTGTTAGTTGTAGTCTGTCTGTTTCTTGCTTAAGGGCATTTAATTGATTTTGTAACCCTATGGGTGTGTCAGACAAGAGATAGAGAGAGAAAGAAGGAGAGAGAGAGAGAGGAGAGAGAGAGAGAGAGAGAGAGGAGAGAGAGAGGAGAGAGAGAGAGAAGGAGAGAGAGGGAAAGGGTTGATACATAAGAAGTAAGAGGCCTCTATTCTGAAGGACTAGGGGGTGTGCGGGGGGTGGGGGTGGATGGGTGGGGGGAGTCAGTCAGCTGGACAAGGAAGTGTCCTTGATGTAGAGGTGCGATGCTGACGGATTTTAATCACACCGAGAAAATATGAATGTGTATCGTGATAAGGACATCTGCCAAAACATGTATAGTTACGAAACAAGATCCACCAAAGCACCAAGAAAGAAAGAACCAACAACAAAAACAACATCAACCAAAGTGCAATACATACTTCAAAGCAACAACAACAACAAAATAGAATGAAATGATAATTAAAATATTTACGCCCCCCCCCCCCCCCCCCCCCCCCCCCCCCCCCCCCCAAAAAAAAAAGAAGCAAAAAACGAAACAACAGATAAACAACAAACCCCTCCCGCCCCAGAAAACACAACAACAATAAAAACTAACAAAAAGAAAACAAAAAGAACCAAACACATCATCTATTAACAGTACCATACTAAAGCAGTCTACCAAAGTGCCGTATAATCATATCAAATACCACATATACTTACACAAAAAACCGCATACACACAACATATACTTACATAAAAACACTATCCATACCTACATATTCTGACACAAAACACCTCATACACTGGCAAAACATTTTTTTTTTTTTTTTAATAAATAAAAAATCAACAACACACGTCCTAATACTTACACAAAAACACTGATGACGTCCACCCAGCATCATGGCGATTATGACAGAACACAGACAAGTCTCCGTGCCCAAACAACAACAAAAATCAGGATAATAATTTTTTTTTAAGACGAAGAACTGCAAGGACCCAAAGAAAATGGCACAGTAAGCAGAGGCAGGGGGTGAGTGGTGGTGACAATGACCGTGCCGCCCAGTCCAGTCACCTTTACACAGCAGCCGGCCTGTCACCCATGCCAGGTGATGACTGTGTATATGCAAACCCCCAAGTCCTCTGGCTTTTAATAATGTCATATGGGTCAGGTGCTTGAGGCACACAAGTCAGCTCCTAATTACCCTCGGGGAGTGACCACGCTCGTGGTCTTGTTGCCATGGGAACTGGCTGATACCAACTGAAGTCTGCGTCAATACCTCTTTCATGCTGGGAGGACTTATAAGCCTTTCTCTCTGTGTGTGTGTGTGTGTGTGTGTGTGTGTGTGTGCTTTGAATGTCCGTACGTTAGTTGAGCAGTTTGTGTCTCCGATGTCCATGTTCTCGCGCCAGGTATTCAATGCAGTGATGTGTGTCCCAGACACATGAGTGCACAGGTTGTATTTCGGTTGCGTGTCAGCTCTGACCAGATTATTGCAATTAAAGTTAATGAGATGAGGTGTGTGTGGGTGGTTTGGGACAGTCTGTGGGTCTGTGCGTTGTCTGTCTTTGTGTGTGTGTGAGGGGGTGGGGGTGGGGTGAAAATGTGCGCAGTGTATTGTCTCGCGTTACATTTCTTAATATTGTTTTATTTCCCTCTCCCATCCACCCTCAATATTCAATGTACATGTCTCATAATCAAGTGTGTATTTTGTGTTTGTATTGTGAGTATTGTGAAGAAGAAGTAGTGTAGTAGTAGTAGTAGTAGTAGAAGACTAAGGAGAAGAAGAAGAAGGAGGAGGAGGAGGAGGAGAAGAAGAAGATTTCCTTGTTCAAAATAACTATTTATTTCATTCCATCTTTGTGACTTTCTCCCCTTTCATTCCTTAAAAACCAGTTCAGTGCCAGAGAATTTTGTAAAAAAGAAAAAAAAAGAAAAAAAAGTGCTCTCCCCTTGCCAGAGAATTTTGAGGATTCGGGGGTAATAAATCACAAAAAATTCTAGCACAAAAGCTATGGGCGATACAGAAAGAATGTAAACGTTTTTGTCAGAAGAAAAATGAGTGTAGATTCTGCTTCTGGGCTCTTTTACCCAATTAGGTTGATTATAGATAACTGTTCAGGCATGTAAAGTCAAGATAATGATTTTTGTGCAACAAAAAAGTCTATTTCCACCTCTACATAGTAACATCCATAAAGAAAAGTAAGAAAATACAGCTAGAAATAACATGCCTATTGTCAGATTATACCTGAAGAAGAAATTGAAACAGGCTATAAGTTTATAAAAACAAATCACAGCTCGTGCAGACATGTAAGTAAATCACTGTCCCAACAATGACAAATGTGGGTAAAGTCAGGTCAATCACAGTCTCAGAAACTGAGCTGGCAAGCTTTTTGACAGTTAAGAGCGTTTGGAAGTGAGAGGGTGAAGTTCTTGATGACATTCACTCCTTTCAAGTTGCACGTGGGCCGATTGAAGTGTCTATGTGCATCCGGCTTGCCACCTCTTCAAACAACTCAACCAGATGATTCAGCGAAAAAAAGCGTGAAAAACAAAAAGCACGTGTTTTACGATCAGTGCAGGTTCCACCCTGCGTTTCGTGAAAATCGTGGAACATTGGCGGTTGTCATCCCACAGTCTGCATTGAAATGTGAGCACACTCATTCCCTAAAAGCCACGCCCACTTCATGAACTCTGGCTGACATTCGACCTATCATCTTACATCACTCCTCTCCCTCTCTTCCCCTTCTTCCAATGCTGGCTGCTCGTATTCTGTCAGTCATCGCCACTTGTTCAAAAAAGCTGTCTGATTGGATAGATGGACTGAATTACCATAAAATGGGGCTGTCAGTATCGTCACTGTCATTGTCAATCACCTTCGTTTTTAAACCAATCATCAGACAAGAGAGATCCTTCTACATCGCGAAATCTGTCCACAACCACAAGCAGAGCTTTCAGAATTGTGTAAATCTGCTGACTGTGACAATTTGCTTTACAGTTTTCAACGCATTGTTTTGCACATGATGCAACCCCCTTTTCCACGTGCGTATCACGTGGTCAGTTAGCAAATTATTATCCAGCAGAAAGGGGTCTTCTACCTGATGAATGTTCATTTAAATAGTATTTTTATAATCCAGACACATCAAACTAACTGTTCAGAGTCTGTCTATGTGAATTGAACCAAACTCCAATGAAGGAAAAATCAGAACATATGCAGGACGTCAGTGGACGTCTTATAGGCACTATTGCAATACTTTTTGTAGGACTTAAGCTGACGTCTAAAAGGCACTCTACTGGTTAAGAAATGGCAACACATCATTTTCTTTCGGTATTTCAAGAACGGTATGATACACGGAACCAATCTAATTGTTAATGCGTTTAACTGAGCTACAGTCAGTACTTACACATAGTAATATACTGTAAACGGTAATTAACCTTGAACATGTGGTTGAAAGGGAAGAAGAAAAAAAGGGGGGAAAAAAAGAAAAGAAAAGAGAGAGAAAAAATGATTGATTGATATGGATACTTATATAGCGCGTATCCTCGGTGGGAGACAAAGCTCTAAGCGCTGTACAAACACGGGGTCATTTGCACAACAGGCTGCCCACCTGGGTAGAGCTGACTGACGGCTGCCATTAGGCGCTCATCATTTGTTTCCTGTGTCATTCAATCAGATTTCAGGTACGCACACACACACACTCAGACACACATGTAACAGTTTACACATATTACCTTTTTATGATTTATTTACCCCGCCATGTAGGCTACGATACTCTGTTTTCGGGGCTGTGCATGTATGTTCTTGTTTCCATGAATACCGAACGCTGAAATGGATTACATGATCTTTTACGTGCGTATTTGATCTTCTGCGTGGATATACACAGGAAGGGGATTCAGGCACTAGCAGGTCTGCACAGAAACGTGGTGGTGGTGTTAATGATAGTGATAACGAATGTTGTAAAAGCGTTCCTGGCCTCTGTCCAGAACAGTCGCCTGAGGTCAACACCGAAGAAAATGGCAGTTGCTCAGAGCACCACAATATCAGCAACAGCGATTGATTCAACTGCTGCTTTAGCTGTTGTTGTTGCTGCTGCAAGTACTACTATTACTACTGCTGCTGCTACTGCTGTTGATACTGCTTCCACTACTAGTGAGGGGGAGAGAGGGAGAGAGACAGAGAGAGACAGAGAGAGAGAGAGAAGGGGCAGGGATGAACTTCTATGTCACCATGGTAATGAAGTAAACAAGTACAGTCAATGCTTTTTTTTCCCGCTCAGCCCGGGGGATTCAAGATTCAAATACTTTATGACTCAAGAAGGATAAAGATTTTAGGTATCGCCTAGTCTTCCAATCTGTCCTTGTGGCAACAATAAAAATGACAACATTAACGATAACGACACAACAATGATAATGCTGTCAACACTGCAACATCTACTGCTACTACTACGAATGATAATCACCATCATCATCATCATCATCATCATCATCACCATCGCCATCATCATCATCATTGTAAAAAGTAAGAAAACGAATGCATTCACACATTGACATCGACCCACCCCATCCTCCACATAGAGAGAGAGAGAGAGAGGGGTGGGGGGTGGGGGTGGGGTAATGAGAGTAATTACTTGTGAACAAGTTTTCACCGATGCTTTTCTTTTCCCGCTTAGCCCTGTAGGGAAGAGAGGTCAGAACTCAGAACTCAAGGACAGAGAGACAGACAGACAGACAGGCAGACAGAGAGAGGAAGAGAGGGGGGATCGATCTAACACACACAGACCCATCGGCTCAGCTGAGGACCTGGCAGACCCTTCCCGTGTTCAGGATGGTGGAGGAAAGTCGTCCTCTGTGTGCACAACCAGCAGATCACACATCCCGATAGGTGGCGCAATGAGCCGGCCGACAGGGGCAATCAACCCCCAGGGTGTTCTGGGCTCCCGAATTACTTCCCTTTATCCCCCTTTTCCCGAAACCATACGTGCGAGTGTGGGTGCGCTCGCGAGCACACACACACACATTAACACACTGACGCACAGACACACAGATACACACATGTAATAATTCAAGATTGTAATTAACCTGTGACCCCTATTAGGGCATGGAGGATTTCAGAAAACAGAGCGCGCGCGCTCACACACACACACACACACACACACACACACACACACACACACTCAAAGACAGACAGACAGACACGCACGAACACATACACAGACACAGACACACACACACACACACGCACACACACACACGCACACACACACGCACGCACACAGACACACACACACACACACACACACACGCGCGCGCGCACGCACGCGCACACACACACACACACACACACACACACACACACACACACACACACACGCATGGCCTGCGTTAACCTTCCAACATAGCCCACAACCCCAACTCCATATTTACCTTCCTCCATTCCTCCCTTCTTCCCAAGCCCCGCACCCTCCCGCCCCCAGCCCTCACCATATGCCCCAACACCCCTTCCCCCGCCCCCAACCCTCACCATATGCCCCAACACCCCTTCCCCCGCCCCCAACCCTCACCATATGCCCCAACACCCCTTTCCCCGCCCCCAGCCCTCACCATATGCCCCAACACCCCTTCCCCCGCCCCCAGCCCTCACCATTTGCCCCAACACCCCTTCCCCCGCCCCCAACCCTCACCATATGCCCCAACACCCCTTCCCCCGCCCCCAACCCTCACCATATGCCCCAACACCCCTTCCCCCGCCCCCAACACCCCTTCCCCCGCCCCCAACCCTCACCATATGCCCCAACACCCCTTCCCCCGCCCCCAGCCCTCACCATATGCCCCAACACCCCTTCCCCCGCCCCCAACACCCCTTCCCCCGCTCCTGTCCCCTCCTGAAACACGCACACGTGGATCCCCTATCAGTTTAATTGCGAGGTGTCTTTGTGAACTTTTGCATGCGATTAGTTTGCAACCACGGTGCATGCAGTCCTTTCGTGTGCATTTTGTTGTTCATACCTCCACGCCTGTCCCACCCACGCGTGCGTGCGTGCGTGCGCGCACATGTGTGTGTGTGTGTGTGTGTGTGTGTGTGTGTGTGTGTGTGTTTGATAAAAAGCGAAAAACAAAAAACAAAAAACAAAAAACCACCGAATGTGTGCCTGCGTGCCTGTGTTGTTTCTATTAAATTTTTGGTTGGAGATTCATTCATTTGATTAATCAAAATGTGAAATGGAGTGAAACAGAGAGGTAGGGAGAGAGGGGTTTGGGTGCGGGGGCGGGGGGAAGGGGTGGCTGGGGGTGCGACGGGGGGTCTGGGGGGGGGGGGGCAGAGAGAGGGACAGATAGGAGGGTGAGGGGATGTGGAAGGGGAGATTTGTAAAACTTAGGAAGAAAATTAGATCTGAAAATGAATAAGAAAATATTCTATTAGAATTCGATTCATTCTAGGTACAAGGTACAAACAGAGTACGACTGCTGACAACTCAATCACTATTTGGTCATATCGTTCCCGTGTGTAGGGAACTGCTTGTTAGGCCATTCACTGCCCCCTTTCCCTTTACCACTTACGCAAGTTTCTTCATATTTTCTTTTAGATTAGGTCGAACATTTTAAATATTACCGTGTGTTCCAGTAAAATTAAGCGGTTTGAATTTCACTGCGCCACCCCCAATTTGGAACTCGCTGCCACCCGGTGTGCAAAAACTCCAGTTCTAGGTGAATTTGAAATCAATCTCATGATTTCCCTTTGCAATGTCACAGGCCGTTAGTGAGTGTGATATAAACCAGTTCGCCCTATGTTGTCCAGGAAAGGCTTTTAGAATATTATAGTAGCATTTTATTACAAATGGTTTGCTTAATGAGAAATGATTATCCCAATCTAATCAAAATGGCTTCAACAAAAAATATTTCTGTACTGTACAAACAAACCTCACAGAACAGCTTTATTGTAATTTCGATCTCATTGCTTGAACAGTATTTGCCGATTCTGCTTGAGATTAAAGAACGTGATCTTCTCTCTCAAGGAAACGTGTTATGAGCGTATCATCCTGCTTGACAAAAAGATTAACAGGTATTTTTCTAAGATTCCTTGACGATGTCTTTCATATCAGTTAAATAAGGTTGCTTCGGGGGTCAGTCATGTTTTTATTGTCAGTTTGCATTAATGATCTTCCTGTTTTAGTTGACAGCAGCAGTCTTCACAACACAACAAATATGCTAATGCAATACACACAATATTTCAATTGATTAATAATCCATAGACGTGGACAAAACATCTACGTTTATATTAGTATAACAACAAAACTAAGTCAAAGAATGAGAAATGATTTAACGGAAATGGAAGTCCTCAATCAATAAAGTGCAAGAATGAACTGGCGGCAAAAGAGTGGAAAGAGACCTCAGACTTGTCAACAGACAATGGGGTGACACCAGCAGACTGTTTGAGGACCGTGAACTGTGAAGCGCTTGGACCGTGACTGCCTCGTCGGTCCATTGACACGGGACCATCCAGGTGAGTCTAAATATTATGAAGAATCTAACTTGGTATCTTCATTATTTCTTTTCATTATATAAGAAGTGATCGAACAAACTTTTTTTCAACTTAAAACAGAATGAAACTAGAATGACATTATCTCCACACATACTTACAACCAGATATTGACAATGCCTCACAGGACGGCAGTGACAAAGTGGGGAAGAACAACCTGAAAACCACTCGACAATTTGTATCGACGTTCTGTCAAGCTGATACTTCTTCAATTTGCTTCTCTCTGGGAATTGATAGTAACAAGAACCTTTACTTTCTCTCCCTTGGGCTGAGACCTCGCGTCAATATCAGTGTCTTTAAGTACAAAATAACGAGAGGCCTTCACTATCATCTTATCTTTGCGAGAAATTCACGACCAATCACAGTCGAGGACAAAAGTACGATACTCGCACTCCCGTGCGTGCACCTTCAGCTGCACCAACAACTGATCTTCGTCATGCCATCACTTATGTGTATCCCGGTGGTTCGTTACAGAATTAACCCCTGTATTATCTGAAAATACATTTACTATCTCTCTCTTCGAAAAACGGGAGTTTATTTGTACGTGAGTACTCGTCTGTGTGTGTGTGTGTGTGTGTGTGTGCGTGCTTCCTTTCTTCGATCGGCTTTCCTTTCAAAATACCTCACGTTTCTTCCACACCATATCCTTTTAGCCCCCGCTCCACCACCATCCCCACTACCCCACAACCGCCTTTCCAGGAGCCCTGTCGTCACTGTCCAGTAGCGCGCGCGCGGTGCACCTGAATCTGTGCGTGTGCGTGTCGAGTGGTATCGTAGGCAGATGCCCAAAAAACAAACACCTGCTTTACCCTGCAGGGGATTGTTAATGGGAGATAATCATCTCACACCTGCTGACCTCAAAGAAAACAGACGAAACTATCACATACTGAGGACAGACACTGATATCTCTGTCGTTCTGTCTGTCTGTCCATCAGTTTGTCTGTCTGTCTGTCTCTTTCCTTTCCTCCCTCGCTGTCTGTCAGTATGTGTCCCTCTGTATGCATTTTGACGTGGAATTGGTGTTTTTAGGGTGTGTTTTTTTTCTTCTTCTTTTTATTTTGTTTGTTATTTGTTTGATTTTTCGTCGTCGTTTTTTTTTGTGTTTTTTTTTATTGTGTGTGTGTTGTTGTTTTTTTACCATGGTAATATTGATGCAATTTGCATTGACATCAACTTTTCATGAGAGCAAGATGTCAAGAGGCAATCATTCGCTTATTTCTTCTACAGCAAGATTTGGGTCTCTGTCTGTCTGAATGTCTCTGTCTGTCTGTCTTTTTCTGTCACACTCTGTTTCTCTGGGCCCCTGCTTCTTGTCTCTGTCTCTCTCTGTGGTTCTCTGTCTCCGGCTTTGGCTCTGTCTCTGTGTCTTTGTCTCTCTCTCTCTCTCTTTTTATCCCATCCTCTCTCTCTCTCTCCCTCTGCCCCCTCTTTTTCCCCTTTCCCTTTCTTTCTGAGAGCCCTACGCCCACAGGGAAAGCACCAGGGAACCTCTCCCATTAAGGAACACGAGTGAAGCTCATGGGCTTGTACCTGGTGAACCGATGATTTAACGACGTGGACCCATCGGCACTCGGAACAACAGCCAGCGGCAAGGGATCCGGTGCTGATGGTGTATGATACAACACAATGCACAGCTTTAGATTAGGATACAGCAGTACAGTACGGTACGGTACGATACGATACGATACGGTGCAATACGATACAATACAATACATTCTTCTTCTTCTTATTATTATTATTATCATCATCATTATTATTATCATTATTATGAGCATTTACACCTGATCTTGAGAATAGGCCCAAGGCGTTTACAAAATAGAACATACAAGTAAATAAAAAAAGTGAAAAATTGAACACGATACGAAATAATTATCATTAAGAATTATTCACCGCCGGCCACACACACACACACACACACACACACACACACACACACACACACACACACACACACACACACGCCACAACACACACTGCACACGCGCACGCACGCACGCACACGGGTCATAGAACACAAGCATGAATAGTACGCAATCAAAAATACAACCCCAAAATTCTGAAACTGTCAAACTCTCACTCACTAATAGTCATTTTAGTTCATACTGGAAAGGGATGAGCTGTGAAAAAATATTCAGCAGGGAAAAAGGTGGGTCTTCAGATTGGATTTGAAAGATTGCAGTGAAGATGAGTGAGGGAGAGGTTGAGGAAGTTGATTCCAAAGAATGGGGCTTGGTATTAAAAACTGCGTTGGCCTTACGTTTTGGTTCGAACAAGGGGGGATCCTTAGCACGCGGTTGTCAGAAGAGCGGAGTTTGGCGTGAGGGTATGTAAGGACAAATGACATCAGAAAGATACTGTGGACCAGTACCCTCAATACAATACAATACAATACAATACAACACAACACAATACAAGGCAAGGCAAGGTAACGCAAAGTAAGGCAGTTAATGTAAGATACGACACGATACGTCACGATAACAAATGCAATACAATACAATACAATACAAAATTCCGATAGGAAATTTTATTTGTACTTCCAAAGGTTCGTCACTCAGCCCCCAACAGTCCAGTCCGACGTACCACTTGAACATGACCAAGGCCGAACCAGCCCAATCCACTCGTCTTCTGGCGAGCGGCCACGCGGTGGTGGGTACAGGTCAAGGCCATTTTCACATCGTTGTACACAACCATCTGGATCCGACAAACCTCGTCTGTTCCTTCTCCACCCACCCCCCGCCCCCCGGCCGTGCCCCATCACCGCCTGTCTGCCTTCACTGTGTGCGTGTGGGGAGGGGGGTGCCTGGGTGAAGGTGTCTAGGTATGTGTTGGTCAGTCCACACACACACACACACACACACATACACAGAGAACAGACAGTGTGTGTGTGTGTGTGTGTGTGTGTGCATGAGTGCGAGTGTGTCTCAGTGCGTGAGACAGAGAGAGAGAGAGAGAGAGAGAGAGAGAGAGAGAGTGTGTGTGTGTGTGTGTATCAAATATATATAGAGGTGTGTGTGTGTGTGTGTGTGTGTGTGTGTTTCTTCCATACATGTTCCTTGTCACAACATTTCTGAACATACCGTTTTCTTCACATGAACAGAACGTGTTCCTAAAGAGCATTGCCACCCGTCCGCCGTTATATCTTATTTGCGTGCCAGTTTGCTTTTCTCTATCTGTTAGAATAGATGTTGCAATACAAACGATTTTTTGCCAAGGGCAAGCAACCGTTTTTTGCTGTGTGTTGTTGCTGCGAGCACTTCCACGTGCACAAAAAAAGGTGCACTTTTTAAGACCACGGATTATTGGAGAAAAAGAAACAGCCAAGACAAAGTAATCCTACTGAAGCCCAGAGCACTTTCCAACCCAGCCCCACCCCTTCCCCCAGGCCCCAACCCACATTCCATACGCCCCCCCCCACCCCCCACCCCCACTTCCGAGGCCCGGACAAGGCAGGAGCCAGCAGAGCACGTCATATCGACTCCACCCTGTGGTGAGCTCACCAGGCATTGTACATCTGCTTGTTATCTGCCAAGGAAATATTCACTCAGCTTCTTTTTCTTTCTTTCTTTTTTTTTTTAAGGGGGTTAAACGGGACTTGTGGAGGAGGAGGAGTATGAAGAGAAAGAGGAGGAGGGTGAAGAAGTGAAGGATGATAAGGGAAGACGGGAAGGAGGGGAAGAGAAGAAGAAGAAGAAGAAGAAGGAGGAGGAGGAGGAGGAGGAGGAGGGAGAGAAGAAGAAGGAGGAGGAGGAGGAGAAGAAGGAGGAGGAGGAGGAGAAGGAGGAGGAGGACGAGGAGGACCAACAACAACAGCAACAACAAAGAAAATGATTGTAATAAAATCTTTCACATTCCAGTGTTTGCGTGCGTCCGTGCGTGTATGTGCATACGTGTGTATATTCCAATGTTTGAGTGTGTCCATGCGCATGCGTGCATGCGTGTGCACGCGTATGTAGGTGCGTGCGTGTGTGCGCGCGCGCTTGCCCGCGCGACCCTGCGTGTGTACCGTGATAGACGGTGTGCGGTACGACGTGATGTGCTTGCGCATGGTAAATTAAAAAAGAAAAAAAAGGAAAAAAGAAGAAAAAAAAAAAGAAAAAAGACTCGTTCACTGCATCAGATCAAAAGCAGGTTGCCATCATCCATCAGAGAGAGGACGCTGAAAGCCCCGCGCATCCCTCACCCACCCCCCTCCACCACACATACACACGACACGGCCACAGAGAGAGAGAGAGAGAGAGACAATGCATCCATAGAACGCAATTAGGTAGAGAGAACAAAACAAGGGCTGAAAGTCAACGACATGAATTATGGAGACAGAGAGAAAGATGCGAGGAGCGGGGGAAACAATGGCAGGCATCATCTGTCCATCAGCCCGACCCGCCCCGCTCATATCAGCAGATAGGGGGTTCTGAGATCACGGGGCATTGTTGTGCAGTGAAGGGAAATCAATATCAATGTCTATATCACCACTGTACACTTCTGTCCTGTCTCCATACCTTGCTGACGTGAACACTGGGAAGTGGAAGGGTCGCTGTGCTTACAAAGCACCATCATCATAGAGTATTGATAGAAAGAAAAAAATAGGTAACCAGACAAACAACAACAACAACAACAACAACAACAGCAAAAACCAACAATCGCGCTGTACTGCCAGAAGCGTAGGTTACGATCAAAATACAGAATGATATGAGTCTGTCCTTGAGCTTCCATTAGAGAAAAACAACCATAACAACAGCAGCATCAGCAGCAGCAACAGCAACAACATCAACAGCAACCAAAAGGGTTGAGAAACTCAGTGATGGCTCATTATTCCATACAATGCTCATCTGGGGCGTGCTTTGAGCGACGTTCCCTGCTTTGTGTCGCGGTGTCTGTTTTGTGGCTACTTTGTGTCACGGTGTCTGCTTTGTGTCACGGTGTCTACTTTGTGTCACGGTGTCTGCTTTGTGTCACGGTGGTGCCTGCTTTGTGTCACGGTGGTGTCTGCTTTGTGTCACGGTGTCTGCTTTGTGTCACGGTGTCTACTTTGTGTTACGGTATCTGCTTTGGGTGAAGTTCATTACTTTGTGTCACGGTGTCTGCTTTGTGTCACTGTGTCTGCTTTGTGTCACGGTGTCTGCTTTGAGTCACGGTGTCTGCTTTGTATCATGGTGGTGTCTGCTTTGTGTCACGGTGTCTGCTTTGTGTCACGGTGTCTGCTTTGTGTCACGGTGGTGTCTGCTTTGTGTCACGGTGTCTGCTTTGTGTCACGGTGTCTACTTTGTGTTACGGTATCTGCTTTGGGGGAAGTTCATTGCTTTGTGTCACGGTGTCTGCTTTGTGTCACTGTGTCTGCTTTGTGTCATGGTGTCTTCTTTGTGTCACGGTGTCTGCTTTGAGTCACGGTGTCTGCTTTGTGTCACGGTGTCTGCTTTGTATCACGGTGTCTGCTTTGTGTCACTGTCTGCTTTGTGTCACGGTGTCTGCTTTGAGTCACGGTGTCTGCTTTGTGTCACTGTCTGTTTTGTGTCACGGTGTCTGCTTTGAGTCACGGTGTCTGCTTTGAGTCACTGCTTGTGTAGCAGTGTCTGCTTTGAGTCACGGTGTCTGCTTTGTGTCACGGTGTCTGCTTTGTGTCACGGTGTCTGCTTTGAGTCACGGTGTCTGCTTTGAGTCACGGTGTCTGCTTTGTGTCACGGTGTCTGCTTTGAGTCACGGTGTCTGCTTTGTGTCACGGTGTCTGCTTTGTGT
This sequence comes from Babylonia areolata, assembly GCF_041734735.1. Lineage (NCBI taxonomy): Eukaryota > Metazoa > Mollusca > Gastropoda > Neogastropoda > Buccinidae > Babylonia > Babylonia areolata. The sequence continues at coordinate 15,396,062 of NC_134886.1, forward strand.
CGCGGTGTCTGCTTTGTGTCACGGTATCTGTTTTGTCTGCTTTGAGTCACGGTGTTTGTTTTGTGTCCCGGTGTCTGCTTTGTGTCCCGGTGTCTGCTTTGTGTCACGGCAGTGTCTGCTTTGTGTCACGATGTCTGCTTTGTTTTCCGGTGTCTGCTTTGAGTCACGGTGTCTGCTTTGAGTCACTCCGATTTTGTCTCTGCTTCGAGGCACACATACATTCATCCATCCATCCATCCATCCATTACATACATACATACATACATTGGGTGCTATTCCGAAGATGCTGAATCAGTCGTCACTCTCAGAACCAACACCGTTCGCATGCAGGTTAAGTAAATTATGACTGACCGAACTTCACGGCTCAAATCACCAACATTCTCTTTAATCGGGACAGACAGAAAAGGGGGAGAGACAGACAGAAAAGGGGGAGAGACAGACAGAGAAAGAAGCGGTAAAAATGAAAACAAAGACGCCGCTGATATGACGAAAAGAGAATGATGGAAAGAATGTGAACTAAAACTTATTTGTTTGTTGTTGCTGTTTTTTTAATTAAAAGAAGAAGAAAAACAGACATGGAGGTGTCAGAGTTATCTGAAGTAAATCAAAAGGTGTCAGGAGTTGAATCAAAGACGCACGCATGCATGTACACATATACATTTACACACACACGCGCACGCACGTATGTATACCTGTAAGCACGTACACACATGAACATACACATACACACACTTAGGCCTACGTAAAAACACACAAGACAGACAGACACACACACACACACACACACACACTCTCTCTCTCTATCTCTCTCTCTCTCTCTCTCTCTCTCTCACGCAGACACACACACACTAGCACACACACATGCACACACGCACACGCACACACGCACACATGCACACACGCACACACGCACACACACACACACACACACTCTCTCTCTCTCTCCACACACACACACACACACACACACACACACACGCTCATACACAAGACTGACATCAAAGTAATCCTTCTTTATCACCTTGTCTTGAGCATCTGCTGCTGATTGCGTGAGAGACAGTCAGCGACAGAGAGAGAGAGAGAGAGAGAGAGAGAGAGAGACAGAGACAGAGACAGAGACAGAGACATAGAGACAGATAGGGACAGAGACAGACAGGCAGACAAAGAGGAAGAGCTGAGAGAGAGAAAGAGAGAGAGGGAGACACAGAGAGACACAGAGAAAGAGAGTATGAGAGAGAGGGAGACAGACAGAAGGACAGACAGACAGATAAACAGACAGACAGAGGCAGACAGACAGAGAGACAGAGAGAGAGAGAGAGAGAGAGAGAGACTCGCGTGTACTGTGGGTTCAAGGACTGAAGTCACTGACGGTAGCTTGCTGAAGAGCTTACACTGATGGGTTTCTGGTCGTCAGTTCCTCTCCATCGTCCATCCGTCTGTCTTTGAGTGATGTTTCGTGTTTCACTGTGTCCGCCTGTCTATATTTGTCTGATTGTCTGCCTGTCTGTCTGACTGTCTCTCTGTCTGTTCGTCTGTCTGCCTGTCTCTCATTTATCTGTGTGTGTGTGTGTGTGTGTGTGTGTGTGTGTGTGTGTGTGTGTCTGTGTGTGTTTCTCTCTGTTCTCTCTGTGTGTGTTTATGTATGTAAGAGGCAGATAGATAGGTAGATAGGTGGATAGATAGACAGGTAACAGATAGATAGATAGATAGACAGATAGAGTGAAAAGGAGAGGTAGTGTCTGTGTGTCAGTGTCGGTGCGTATGCATGTCTGTGTGGGTGGGTGGGGATAGACAGACGGATACATAGATACATAGACGGATGGACTGACAGACGGACAGAGTGAAAAGGTCAGATTGTGTCTGTGTCGGTGCGTATGCATGTCTGTGTGGGTGAGTGGGTGTTCATTCCATTTGAAGCCACTCCATTTGGTTTTAGATCTGGCATTAAAAATCCAACGACAGGAAACAAAGAAAAGAAGCAAAGAGACAAAGAAACAACGAAGAAAACAAAAACAAACAAACACAAAATCCCTACCGCGTGCTCCCAGCCAGCGAACACGCAACCACGTTGTTTACCACACAGCATCACTGACTTCCGGCCTGTTCCGGAACACGGGCATCCCTTCTCTCTCTCTCTCTCACACACACACACACACACACACACACAGAGGGGATGTAAAATGCACATGCAGTGCATGTCTTTTGATCATTTCGTTGAAACGCGCTGTGCTACGCGCTTTGAAAGTTGCATTCTGGAATGGGAGGAAATTGATATTCCTTCTTGTATCAGTTCGCATGGATTCTCTCTCTCTCTCTCTCTCTCTCTCTCTCTCTCTCTCTCTCCATCGGCCCCTCACCCCCAACCCCCGATAAGCAAAAGCAAAAAGCAAAACAAACAAACCAGTAAAACAAGAAACAAACAGAGAAACCAGCCAACCAAGAAACCAACGAACAACAACAACAACAAACAAAAACAACAACAACGGAAAAGAAGCAAAAATGTGCATGTCACTTCAAATGCACCTTCTATAGCAAACAACAACAACAACAACAACAACAAAAACGCACACACACACACACACACACACGCACACGCACACACACACACACACACACACACACACACATGCGGGCCTCACCATCACTTTATCTGAAACCTCGAAGGGCATCCTAAAGAAGCCAGTTGAGGTCCATATGATTACGGTCACAGCAATACTGATCCGCTGATCAGCTCAACCGAATCGTACATTCAGCTGTGCACGGTCTTGCCAGTTATGATCTGACATTGGCGAAGAACTCCTATTTGCTCTGATCCACAAAGAAAGACAGGCCACCCCCGTGTGAGTCACACGGTCATAATGGACAAAGGATAACTGACCAGATAGCCGTTGGATGGAGACACCATCTGACAAGCCAAGGTAGGCTAACTGAATAAACGAAAGGCTGGAATTTGATAAAGGAAAGTATTATCACAGGTCACTAGCCTTTTGTGGGCGGATTCTTGGCTATGTCTTGGGGGAAATGAGTTGTTCGTGTGTATTTTCTTGCCTGCTAACGTGGGTTTTGTTTGTTTTAGTTTTCAACGTCACTCCTTTTGTTTCTGTACAGTGTGTGTAAAAGAAGCGTGATTATGTGTAATGTTTCAGTGACTCCAGTGGGTACATAAAGTAAACTTCTTGCTTTCCCTTGCCTTGCCTTGCTTTGCCTTGCCTTGCCTTGCCTTGCTTTGCCTTGCCTTGCCTTGCTTTGCCTTGCCTTGCCTTGCTTTCCCTTGGTTTGCCTTGCCTTGCTTCCGCCTTGCCTTGCCTTGCTTTCCCTTGCTTTGCCTTGCCTTGCCTTGCTTTCCCTTGCCTTGCTTTCCCTTGCTTTCCCTTGCCTTGCTTTCCCTTGCCTTGCCTTGCCTTCCCTTGCCTTGCCTTGCTTTCCCTTGCTTTGCCTTGCCTTGCTTTCCGCCTTGCCTTGCCTTGCTTTCCCTTGCCTTGCCTTGCTTTCCGCCTTGCCTTGCCTTGCTTTCCCTTGCCTTGCTTTCCCTTGCCTTGCCTTGCTTTCCCTTGCCTTGCTTTGCCTTGCCTTGCTTTTCCTTCATTTGCCTTGCTTTGCCTTGCCTTCCCTTGCCTTGCTTTCCCTTTCCTTGCCTTGCTTTGCCTTGCCTTGCCTTGCTTTCCCTTGACTGGCTTTTCCTTGCCTGGCTTTCCCTTGCCTGGCTTTTCCTTGCCTTGCCTTGCCTTGCCTTGCTTTCCCTTGCCTGGCTTTCCCTTGCCTTGCTTTCCCTTGCCTTGCCTTGCTTTCCGCCTTGCTTTCCCTTGCCTTGCCTTGCTTTCCCTTGCCTGGCTTTTCCTTGCCTTGTCTTGCTTTCCCTTGCCTGGCTTTCCCTTGCCTGGCTTTTCCTTGCCTTGCCTTGCTTTCCCTTGCCTGGCTTTTCCTTGCCTGGCTTTTCCTTGCCTTGTCTTGCTTTCCCTTGCCTTGCTTTGCCTTGCCTTGCCTTGCTTTGCCTTGCCTTGCCTTGCCTTGTTTTCCCTTGCCTTGCCTTGCTTCCCTTGCCTTGCCTTGCCTTGCTTTGCCTTGCCCTGATTTATTTGCATATTGATGTCTGAACTCCGCCCTTCACTTGGAAGTGAAATGATGTACTGTATGAACCACACTGACAGAGAATACCAAGCAGGTCGCGCCTGGAAGGGGTCCTTGTTAAAAGGCGTGACTCGAAATTCGCTGAAGTGGAACCACCAAATGGAACTCACTCCTAGATAACTTTAAACTCTGTACCTCCATGAAGGCGTTTAAATCTATGTTTTCTGCTGAGATCCAAGTACCTACATATCAACGTTTAGTGAAAGGACGGGGGAAATAACCACTGTTATGCTTTATCTTGATTCTATCGAGAAAGACGGAGAGAGAAAAAAAAGTACAAACAAACAAAAATAAGCCGATTTTTCATTCCAAGCGGCACTTTCAGTTAACTGATTGATTGATTGATTGATTGATTGATATGGATACTTATGTAGCGCCTATCCTCGGTCGGAGACCAAGCTCAAAGCGCTTTACAAACACAGAGTCAGTCACACAACAGGCTGCCTACCAGGGTGGGACGGCTGCCACTGGGAGCTCATCATTCGTTTCCTGTGTCATTCAATCACATTTCAGGCACGCACACCTACACTCTCAGACAAACATGTAACATTTAATAATATCATTATCTATATATTTTCACTCTATATATTACATATATTTCATATTACTAACCGAGAGCGCTGAGGACACAGGAAAGTGTTGTGTCCAGGGGAACGTGTGTCCTCGCTGGTCCTGGTGACAACAGTCTGTAACAATGAAAAATCACTCTTTGAGGACAGATAAAACAACAAGGTAACAACAACAAAAAACAAACAGAACAGCAACAAACAAAGAGAAACTAACGAAATCTCTCTCTCTCTCTCTCTCTCTCTAAAACAACCTCTTTCATCCCCTTCAGTCCGGCTTTCGCCGTTATCACTCCTGTCACACAGCCTTAACCCGACTTTGCGACACGTGGTTATCTGCAATTAATCATAACAAGATCACTGGAACAGTTTTCCTTGATTTCAAGAAGGCCTTTGATCTTGTGGATCACGAAATACTGATAAACAAATTAAATGAATATACTCAAAACCAGTCAGCTGGCTCATTCTTCCGGTCTTACCTGGAAAACAGAACGCAGCGTGTTTACTTAAATGGCACGTACTCTTCTGAAGGTCATGTAGATCGTGGTGTACCGCAAGGCTCTATTCTTGGACCTCTACTCTTTTGCATCTATATAAATGACTTGCCGATGCACATATCACCTGGCAACGTCATCTGCGATCTGTTCGCTGATGACAGTTCTCTTCATTGTAGTGACACCAACATCGCTGTTGTACAATCATCGCTACAACAGGGAATAAATGACATCTTAGACTGGTGTTACCAGAATCACATGGAACTTAACCCACATAAGACAAAAAGTATGGCACTGACATCCAGACAAAAACACCAACGTAAGCCTCTCACTCTAAAACTTGAGGTAAACAAGAACCCAGTTGAACAAGTTTGTGAACACCGCGTTCTTGGGGTAATAATTGATAAAGAACTAAACTGGCAAGCTCATATTAACCATGTCTGCAAACAGTTAGCTCGCAGTCTGTTCTTACTCAATAAACTTAGACATTATGTCGATGCTCCAACCCGAAAATTATTCTTCGGGGCACATTGTCTTTCTCATATCAATTATGCATCTACAATCTGGAGCAATGCCAGTCACAACCAGCTCAAAAAAATAAACTCATTACATAGACGAGCAGCTAAACTTATACTACCCGACCACTCACTATCAACAGATGAGAAATTAACAAAACTGGAAATATTACCACTGTACAAGCAATTTGAATACAATAGAATGGTCCTCATGTTCAAAGTACACAACCACATGTCACCACCGTACCTCAGTGAATTTGTTCAAAGGGCAACAGAGCGTTACGATTCAGATAATTATATTCTGCCTCGTGTGCGCATTGACTTGTACAAATCTAGCTTTGCATTTTTTGGACCATCTATTTGGAACTCTCTTCCTACGTTCGTCAAGACAGGCGATTCATTATCGTCCTTCAAATCAAGGGTACGAAAACTTCTGCTCCACAAACAATAGACCCCCAAACCAAATATAACCGCCCTAAACACATCATGCCCTTTGTGAAATGTATGCGCTGTCTATTCCTATACATACACTAACGTGTTTCATCTTATTTTCAACCTTTTGTGTTTTTTATGTATTACATGCAAGCTATTGATTGGATGTTATTGCCTGCCACATCAGCGTCAGGTTTCTCATCACTGTTGTATATGTACAGTGATATAACTGTATTTCTCTGCTCTGTTTATATATTTTCATTTCAGTCGTGCCTCTTTCCTGTATTCTGTGTGGTGATTAATTTGACAGTCTTAATAATCCCTTTACTTTTTGATTTTTTTCCCTTTCTTTTTGTTCAATATTTGCTATTGTACTACAATATGATTTGTAATGTACTACAATATGATTTGATACCTAATTATGTTTATGTATACGTATGCATACATATCTGTATGTACATGTAGACGTATGCATGCATGTGGGTATATGTGCAAATATGTATATGCATAAGGGTGTGTGTGTTTGGGGATGAGTGTGTGCATATGTGTGTGATTGGGTGAGTGTGAGTGTGTGACAGTGTTCCCTTCATTATATTTTTGTGATGATGATGGTCCGTTGATTAGTATTATAATTAGTAGTAGTAGTAGTAGTAGTAGTGGTAGTATTTACTATTGTTATTATTGTTGTGTCTTATCGTTACTGTTTTTGTTGTCACAAGGACAGATTGGAAGACTAGGCAATGCCTAAAATCTTTATCCTTGAGTAATAAAGTTTTTGAATCTTGAATCTTGAATCTCTCTCTCTCTGTCTGCCTTCCCACTCCACCGTCTCCCTCTCTCTCTTTCGCGTCTCTTTCTCTGGCTCTGCCTCTCTTCTCTAGAAGAAGTTGAATGTCTTTGCCGACTCACAGGAAAATGAAATTTGAGACAAATGTAGCGCATGACCGAGCTGGGAGCATGAAGTATGACAAAAAACAAACAAACAAACAAAGAAACAAAGAAAAAACCACCCCAATCCCTGCGGATACTGGTTTGTTTTCTGGTTTCTTTGTTTGTTTCATTGTCTGTTATCTTTCTTTTTGACGTGATGAACGAGCTGACAAACAAATACATGCATGACCGAACATGATTTCTTGTTTCTATTATCGGAAACTGGAATTTATTTTAAATTGGACCCTAACCCAACCACCACCCGACCTAAGAAAACGTGAAGAAATTAATGAACGAATGAATTTATGGCCAAAATAACAGAATGAACTAACGTAGAAAAAGAAGACCGAGCAGGCGAGCAAGCGAACTATCGGAAGAGAAAGAATGCTCGGATGAATGAACACTGATATATATACATACATACATACATATATATATATACATAGAGAGAGAGAGAGAGAGAGAGAGAGAGAGAGAGAGAGAGAGAGACAGAGAGAGAGAGAGAGAGAGCGGATATTAGACTGAGAGACACAGAGACAGAGAGACAGAGACAGACGGACAGACAGACGCACAGACAGACAGAAAACAAAGAGACAGAGAGAGACACACACAAACGAACGAACGAACGGTTTTATTCAAAGGTTTCAGTTTCAGTTTCAGTCTAAAGGAGGCGTCACTGCGTTCGGACAAATCCATATACGCTACACCACATCTGCCAAGCAGATGCCTGACCAGCAGCGTAACCCAACGCGCTTAGTCAGGCCTTGAGGTTATTCAAAGGAAGAAGGAGAGAGATTATGAGCATTCTTCTTCTTCGTCTTCGTCTTCTTCTCATTATCTTTATTGTTGTTCTTCTTCTTATTATTATTATTACTTATCATTATCATCATTATCATTATTTTCATCATCATATATGTCATCATCGTCATCACAAGCATCATTATTATCAATAATTCAAATGAATTACTGTCATCATGCTTGTGACCGTCGTGGTATGTCCCTGGACGCAATCATCCTAACGGACGTCACCCTTATGTAAGTCACCCCTGTCCTCACCCCACATCCACACCCCCACCCCACCAGTGGCAGCCAGTGCGTGCAGAAACCGATCAGCTTCATGCTCCCCGTCACTCATCGCGATACACGGGGTGTCCACTGGTTGGGAATCAAATGGAAATGGACACACTTTGTTACTGTAAAGGCCACAGCCCCAAGAGAGAGAGAGTGAGAGAGGGGCCCGCACACACACACACACACACGCACGCACGCACGCACGCGCGCGCACACACGCACACACACACACACACACACACACACACAAAGAGAGAGAGGGGGGGGGAGAGTGAGAGATTGTGAAACCATGGATAATATTTTGAGAGAAAGATGGAGAGCGGGGGAAATAGTGAGGAAAAGAAACACACACACACACGCACGCACGCACGCATACACACACGCGCGCACGCACGCACACACGCACACGAGCGCGCACACTTACACACACACACACACACACGTCAGATATTCAGACAGAAGCAAGCATATATCAGGCGGAATAACGGAAAGACAGTCAAGACAAAAGACAGTGTAAGGACAGACAGACGACACAACGACACAGAGATTGATAAAAAAAAACACAAAAAAAAACAAAGGGACAGGCAGACAGACTGACTGACCGAATGACAGACAGACTGACTGACTGACTGAATAACTGACTAATTGACTGACAAACTGACTGACCTACAAACAAACAGACAGACTTACGTACAGAGTGACAGATAGATAGACAAACAGTGAGGGGGTGAAAAGGACAGAAATATATGCATATACAGAAAAAGAGATTGATATATCACTTTTCTTCTCCCTCCTCCTCCTCCTCCTCCTCCTATATTATCATTATTATTATTTTTATCATTATCATTATTATTCTAACGTTAATCATAACAATGATAATGATGATAGAAAAATAAATATTATCATTATTACTATTGCTATTATTATCACTATCATTATATAGGTAATCACCATGAGGTACGTAGCCCTTACGTAAGTAACCCCCTCCCCTTCCCCCCCACCCTACCAACAGCACTCAGTGCGTGCTAAAGCCAATCTCCTTTACACTCCCCATCACTCATCACGATGCAGGGCCATGTCCATTTGTTGGCCTTCATTAAGTAACCAGTTCATTAACTGATGAGGTGAACAAAGTCACGGGCCACGGCACAGCCATCTCATTGTGACTGATGCATGATGAAGGACGTTGTTAGGAGAAGGAAGGCAGAAGCTGCCATTGAATAGCATGGCCGGAGTTCTACAACAAATGGGAAAAGGTAGGTGTGGGTTTTTTGTTTTATATGTTGTTGGGTTTTTTTTTCTCTCTTCCTTTCGCGTGTATTCATTGAAAAGAAAGCCATATTGCATGCAGTGTCTCGTTGTTCTGTTGGAGTTGTCAACTTTCGAGGAAAATTGACAGGAGTGACGAATGACTGTGTGTGTCCCCCTCCCCCCCCCCTCTCTCCCCTCTCCTCCCTTTCTGTCTTTGTCAATATGTCGTCTCCCTTCTTTCTCTCTCTCTCTCTGTCTCTGTGTGTGTGTGTGTGTGTGTGTGTGTGTGTGTGTGTGTGTGTGTGTGTGTGTGTGTGTGTCTGTCTGTCTGTCTGTCTCTTTCTCTTCCTCTCTTTCTCTCTCTTTCTTCACCCCACCCACCTCCTCCTCTTTTTACTACTGCTAAGCTCTCGGAATGTCCATGCACATGACCGCCAGTGTACGTGTGTGATTTCTGTCCGTCTGTCTGTCTGTCTGTCTGCCTCCCTCTCTGTGTCAGTCCCTCTGTCCTATTTTGTGTGCATGTGTGCGGAGGTGACGGTGAACGAACAATTGAACGAGAGAATGAGGGAGTGAGAGATGGAAGAGGAAGAAGAAGAAGAACCGTGCATTTTACATCATCATCATCATCATCATCATCATCGCAACATCGTCTCATTACCCCCAGGAGATATCGCGACACCACCAGTCAACACACACACACACACACACACACACACACACACACACTGACAAACACACACCCCCGCGCGCGCGCCAACATCACTTTTCCCCCATCCACTACCACCACAACCCAACCACACTTCACACACACACACACACACACACACACACACACACACACACACACACACACACACACACACACACATTCGTAAATGAAATCAAGTAACGTTCATTTCAGCTGGTGCTTCTCTCTATTGACCCCCTCCACCTGCTCTCTCTCTCTCTGTCTCTCTCTCTCCCTCCCTCTCTCTCCCACTCTCTCTCCCGCCAGCCTCTCCTCTCCCCTCTACCACTCCACCTTACACCCCCTCCTCCATCCCCCCTCTACATCAGACACAAACAGAACATCCCTGCTTGCCCACACCCTCCCTCCCCTCCACCCTACCCCTGATCCTATTCAGAAACAGAAACAGAGAAATCTTGTCAGGGAATGTTGAGGATGAGGGAGGTGGTGCTGTGACCCCAACCCCCTCTTATTTCTCCCCTTCCAGCAGTGATCACAGACAGGGGATCAGTTAGAAAAATAAGACTGGTGCTTCCATGGAACTGAGGGGAGGCGGTGTTGGGCCAGGCTTTGAACCGTACGGCCGGCCTCTCTTCCCTGTTGATAGACATTGAAAGTGGTCTCCAGGATGAGAGAGAGAGAGAGGGGGGGGGGAGTAATAGAAGGAAAGAGAGCGAGAGCGAGAGAGAGCTGGAGGGAGGAGACATTAGAGTGTGTGTGTTTGAGAGAGAGAGACAGACAGACAGACAGAGACAGAGAAACAGCGCACCAATCCATACAGAGATGAACAGTAACCTATTCTTCGTTTCTTCCGGTCTGTTCTTCTCCCACGTGACCCCAGTATCCCCTCCCCCCCCCCCCACTTCACCCTCTACCATTAACCCCCTCTGCCCCCAAGTACCCAGTCCCCCCGCTCCCCTACGGCACTCCTCCACAGACAAGAGGAGTGGAGGGGGGATGGGGGGATGTAGACCTGTCCCCCCTGGTGCTGTCCCCTCCTGTCCCTGTCATCACGATGAACGGCTAACAGACGTGCGCCCCACGCTGAGACAGTGAGGGAATGAGTCCGTGCCAAACATTGAGACAGCGCCTATTTTTCATAGAGTGCACGAGGGGAGGAGGAGGAGAAGGAGGAGAGGAGGAGAAGAAGGAGAAGAATGAGGAGGAGAAGAACAAGAAGACGGGGGTGAGGAGGGGGAGAATGAGGAGGAGAAGAAGGAGGAGAACAATAAGGAGGAGAACAAGAACAAGAAGAACAAGAAAAAAACAAGAAGAGGGGGGATGAGGAGGAGGAGAAGGAGGAGGAGAATGAGGAGGAGAAGGAGGAGGAGAAGAAGGAGGAGGAGAAAGATGAGAGAAGAAGAAGAAGAACGAGAAGAAGAGGGGGGGGTAGAAGAAGGAGAATGAGGAGGAGAAGAAGAAGGAGGAGGAGAGGAGGAGGAGGAGCAGGAAGAGAACAGCTGTAACTACAACAACAACAACAACAAGTAGAAAACATAGACAGACAGCCAGCCAGCCAGCCAGACAGAGAATGGCAATGAAAATGTTTTATTGTTTACAATAACAGCTTTTAGGCAAGACAGTTTTACTTCTATACGACGAACGTTGATGGAATCTAAAACCGAACTTGAGTTCAATCCGTATTAACATTAACTCACTCAGTACGGCCAGTCCTCTCTTCTCCTCTACACAGACCCCTCGGATGTCCAGTGGGTGTCTGAATGACCCAACCTTTAGCTTCCGTCGTCAGAACTGTGGTATTCTTTGTCAACATTCACCTCTTCAGTATAAGAGCCTTCCGCTTGCAATATTTTGATGATGGTAACTGGGGTGAAACGCTGTTAACGTCGTCTCTTTCGCCGTTCGTATGGAGAGAGTTATTAAGACTTGACTTGATGAACAGAAGAGCAGCAACACACGATATGAGTTTCATTTTCTTCCAATTCGTAACACAACCGACATAAAGTTTTGCAATAACGTTTTTCATTGTTCCTGTAGCAATGGAAAGCAATGCCCGACTCTCAAAATCTAAGTTTGGATGAAGCCCTTCCTAAATACCTATCCTTATCGATCAGAATGTAAGGTTCCACATCATCCCCAGTCCGGAACACTTTATATTAAAAATGATAATGTCCCTGTTCTGAATATGGTCGTACAAATCGTGCCTCATGCGGAAAGCCAAACAATATTCATTTGTTTAAAACGTGTTTTTTGTGGGGTTTTGTTGTTGTTGTTGTTTTTTCATCCAGTAATATTTAGAACTCCCCAACTGCCTGTGCATATGCGAATCCAAATGTATACAAACAATACGCAAATGACTCACTTTTACCATTATCTATGTTCAACTGTTTGGCCACAGCATGTAAACTGTTCGGCAATGACTTAAAAAATCTGACTGAAATATTCACCTGAGGGGTCGTATTCAAGACAAACTTCATTTTGCCTTCAGGCAAGTTACCCTTGACATGACAGAGACCCTCGGGTACAGTTTACCTTGAAGGTTAAGTTAACTTTGTATTCAAAGACAGTGCGGTGCACTCAGGCTGTCCGCAAAGCATGCCTCAACAGAAACAACGATACAAAAGGATCCACCATATTTGCCTCAGCTTCGTGGGCAGTCACCCTTGGCAGGTAGTAAGGGCAAATTTGCCTTTGGGTTTGGAGGCCCGCGGGTAGACTCGAGTGTACCTGAATACCGGATACTGCTTTCCCTCGGGCAGCTTGCCTTGCCTCAGGCAGATTACCCGCAGGTACGCATTTACCCGCAGGCCCGATGGTCTCTTGAATACGGTCCCTGACGGTTTCATGACGATAATTCTGAAGCATGGCTTGCGTGCTGTTGCTGCCAGTGTACACTAACGTGTGTGTGTGTGAGAGAGAGGGGGTGATGGGTGGTATGATTAGCTGTGTACACATGTATGTGAGTGCTTGAGTAGTTAATGTGTTGCTGGAAATGAATGTTCGTCTGTCTCATATTTCAGTCTGAAAGACATGGGCTTTTCTTACGAGTCAACTTTAATCTTATTTATGAATTAAGTTATTGTGATGCGTGTTTTAATGAATGGTCATGTTTGAATGGTGACTGATCTACATATTCAATGTTACGTGTGCTTGAGCCAAAGTGAGTTTACAGACAATAAAGTTTGGTTGGATCTCATCTCACCTCATCTTGCCTCGCCTTGCCTCACCCTGACTTCCTTTCCTTACTTTCCCCACCTCAACTTATGTAATCAAACAACATAATAACTTTTATGACAATGGATGGTGGCCCTGAAGAAAAATAGGTCCTTACCTTCTTGATGGAAGTTTAGAATCCCAAAAGATGTTAACAGGCGCTCTCATTTATCAAGGCCGTAAAATAAGTTGTAATCGTCCTGCAGAATCTATATCGATATCAAACCACATCATCAACATTACATCACTGCAGCCCAGCTCCTGTGACACATGAAACTGTCAAGTTAAAACCTGGTAGAAAAGATATTTACATATAGATGGAAAAGGAGAAAGAAAGAGACCGCATAATCGTCTGATCTTAGATAATACCTTGAACAGCGTTGAAGTAAATCAAAGAACTACGAACAGACCAATCCACACGTCTGTATGTCACCCTTCTTGAGAAATTAATTCAATTTATTTCAAAAGACATCCATTTCGCTACCACCCCCTGCTACCTCTTACTATCTCCTCTCTTTCCTTGCCCCCCAAAACCCATCCCGCTACTCCTCCACACCTCTCCACTCCCCCCGCTCCCCCAGACAAGAACATCCCCTCCTGCCTCCCCCCACCCCCCTCCCTCCTCACCCGTTTAGAAACGGAACAGACCTGTCAGGGAATGGTGCGGGTGGTGGTGGTGGTGGTGGTGGTGGCTCTAAACCATTTAACCTCCCCCCTCTTCCCGCAAGTAATCAGAGAGAGGGATCAGTCAGAAAATAGGATTGGTAGTTCCACGGAACTAAGGATGGGGCCTGAGGAGGGGTGGGGAGGGGTGGGGTGGGGTGGGGCGCTAAGCTCGCTACGCCGTCCACCTGACAGCGCTAAAGACTGCAACTGAACGTGATCACTA
>NC_134886.1:15432741-15445241 GCF_041734735.1 Babylonia areolata
TTGTTGTTGCTGCTGCTGCTGTGTTTGTTGCGTACCCATTGTATTTATCTCCACTTCTACTGCTATTGATGTTGCTGCTCTCTCTGTTCCTCTTTCTCCTCTTCATTTTTTCTTCTTTTTTTGTGGCCTCTGTTGCATGCAGGTCATGAAGCACCCGCGTTCTTTTTTCTTTTTTTTTCTTTTTTTTTAAATAGTGTTTCGCATGCCTTCTTCATTGGCAAAAAACAAAAAAACAAAAAAAAACAACAAAAAAAACAACCCAAAACATTCTTTTCTTTTCTTTTTTCTCTCTCTCTTTTTACACACACACACACACACACACACACACACACACACACACACACACACAGACACACAGATATAGATATATTGTTTGTTTTTGTGTTTTTTTTGTTTGTTTTTCATGAATCCTCATTTTCAATAGTTTCAGCAGCAGCACTTAAGTCTTGTTGTGAGACATAATCATTACAAGATATATGTACTAAATACATTGAGAGAAAAAGAAAAGAAAAAAATGAATCAAATCAGATAATTAACTAAAGCAATCAACGCAGAAATGTTGCAGACTGGAGAGAATCTGCCACCGAATGTGATGGCCCTTCTGCGGGATACACTTTCTACAGCTTCCCCTCAGCGTTTTTGCTGTCCACATGAAAATAATTATAAAACAGGATTTCGAGCTATTCTCATTACCAACAAGCAACATCACACTCAGACTTTCAGACCGTGAAATAGATACCCATGTTTACGTATTGCAATACCTGACATAAAAATAATGATAACGAAACGTATGTGATATTATTTGTATTTGTATTTGTATTCTTTTTATCACAACAGATTTCTCTGTGTGAAATTCGGCCTGCTCTCACCAGGGAGAGCGCGTCGCTACACTACAGCGCCACCTATTTTTTGTATTTTTTTCCTGTGTGCAGTTTTATTTGTTTTTCCTATCGAAGTGGATTTTTCTACAGAATTTTGCCAGGAACAACCCTTTTGTTGCCGTGGGTTCTTTTACGTGTGCAAAGTGCATGCTGCACACGAGACCTCGGTTTATCGTCTCATCTGAATGACTAGCGTCCAGACTACCACTCAAGGTCTTGTGGAGGGGCAGAAAATATCGGCGGATGAACCGTGATTCGAACCAGTGCGCTCAGATTCTCTCGTTTCCTGTTCGGACGCGTTACCTCTAGGCCATCACTCCACTAACGAACCTTCCACACGGTGTGTGAGTTCTTCCTCCCATTCCCAGGTTCCGGCTCTTCGTCCTGCTTCCTTCCTGCTCGTCCTTCCCCTTATCCGTCTTCTCTTCGTTTTCCTCCTGATGTTCTTCTCTTCCTCCCCGTCTGCCTCCTCCTCCTCCCATTCTCATCCCCCCCCCCTCCTGCTTTTCCTCCTCCTCCTCTCGCATCTTCTCTTCTTCCTTCTCCTCCTTCTCTCTTTCTTTCTCTTTCTTCTTCTCCTCCTCTCTTTCTCCTTCTCTTCCTCCTCCTCTTTCTCCTTCTCCTCCTCCTCCTTCTTCCCGTCCTTCTCTTTCTCCTTCTCCCCCTTCTCTTTCTCCTCTTTCTCCCTCTCCTCCTCCTCCTCCTTCCCCCCGTCCTCGTTTCCCATCTCCCTCTCCTCTTTGTCCTTTTCTCCCCCATCTTCCTTGTTCTTCTGGTCATCGTCCTTTTGCGCCTTCTCTTCCTTCTGTCTCTTCTCCTCCTTCCTCCCCCCCCCCCCGGCCCCCCCGTCATCATCCTTCATCTCTTTCTTCTTCGTCTTCTTCTTATAAGTTGATACTGCGATACTGTTCAAATATACTGTGTTCACGAATTACATGTACAACATTCATATGCGCACATTTATCTGAAACGTGTCTTATTTATGTATACCGGGGTCGTGGCCTTTCTTGAATAAAGCATCATCGTCGTTATCGTTATCCTCCTCCTCCTTCTCATTCGCCTCTCCTTCTCTTTCCCATTTTCCCCATCCTCCTTCTCCTCCTGCCCCTACTCCTTCCTGCTCACTATCCTCCTCCTCCTCCTCCTGCAACTTGTCTGCTGATGCTGCACTTGCTCCTGCTGTGGTGCAGTGGTGCAGACAGATGGGCAGACAAAAAAGGGGGCGTTGTCTGGCCCACGTGACCCCTGGTCAAGGACGACACGATGGGCGGTCCTGGTGGATCTCCACACACACACAGACATCCTTCCTTTAACATGAAGCTGAATGCTGGCTTTGACAGGCACAAAGCCTGAACTAACCAAGGAGCTTTGAGCAGAGGACTGAGCGGGTAGGTGGGCAGGAGGGAGAGGGGGGGCGGAGGGAGACAGGGAGGGGAGGATTAGTATGAAAATGCTGGTGCCAGATAAACAGGGGGGTGCGTGGAGAAATACGGGTTTTTTTTCCTAGCACCACGTGCAAGAAGGACGTGAGGCCAGACAATAAACAGCCTGCCTTTCACAATTAGCGCCAAACACAACACTGACTGTCAGTCGGTTGTTCATCAAGGTTGTTCAGCCACCGTTCAGCATGCGTTGGCACACTCCCCCGCGTGCACATGTACACACACACACACACACACACACACACACACACACACACACACACACACACACTAACTCACTCACTCACTCACTCACTCACTCACACACACACACACACACACACACACACACACACACACACACTCACTCACTCACTCACTCACTCACTGATTCACTCAGACACACACGCACATGTACACACACACACACACACAACACAACACACACACACACACACACACACACACACACACACACACACACACACACACATCGAAGTATGCACAGCATATGCAAACCACACTGTGTATCTTACTGTCACATGAATGGCGGAAATCATTAATCAAGCTGTGGCTACTGTCGGTGCTGCTGTTGCAGCGGTTTCTTTGTTGATACAATTCATCCTTCTTTCTCTCCTCCTCCATCTCCTCCTCCTCCTCCTCCACCTCCTCCTCCTTCTTCTTCTTCTTTTCTTCCTCCTCCTTCTCCCTTCTTCCTTCTCCTACTATTAACTCTGCTGCTGCTGCTGTTGCTACTGTTGCTTCTACTACTACTACTATATATATTTATATTGACTATATACACACGCGCGCGTGTGTGTGTAGGGTGTCTACCTGTCAATCATTCTGCCCAACCATCGACCTCGCTATCTATCAGTTTGTGAAGTTCACTGGCAAAGACACCTGACACACTGAAATGTGGACATCACCACAGAATGGGGTTCCCTCCCTCCTTTGTGGAACAACTGTCCCCCATAGCATGACTGCTACACAGTGAGTTGGGCGGATCCCTGAAGTATAAACGATTGGATTGTCCTCTGAACAGTTCTACAAAGACCCGTTCTTGGAAGAACGTGTTTTGTCCGAAATCAGCTTTCGTAGAAAGAATGGAAAGAGAGAGAGAGAGAGAGAGAGAGAGAGAGAGAGAGAGAACACAAAAAAAAGGAAGACAAAAGCTACTCTTTGTGAATAGCGTGACGTGACCGTCGGGATGTGCAGCCACAGAGATCATTGTCCTGAGCATTATTTTGCTGAGTGATGATCATTTACCCCCCCCCCCCCCTCCCCCTCCCCCGCCCCCTCCTACCCCCAACCCTCCGCACTCTCCCCCCAAAAAATCATTGACAGCCATTTCCTTCTCCCGGAGCGATGGGTGATGACGACAGACAGACACTGACAGCCAATGGTACATCCCACCATGCTGTTCCAGACCAACCACAGGCCTGCCAGCCTGTTAGCGGGCTCTCGCAGCAATTGTGTCCACCATATTGATTGTTGGTAATCACCGCTCACGTGACAGCACACTCACCGAGTGCGGACAGGGAGAGAGTACAGAGAGATAAGTTTACACACACACACACACACACACACACACACCATGTATTAAACACACACACACACACACACACACACACACACACACATATATATATATATATATATATATATATATATATATCGGGTGTCACCCAAAAAAGTGAATCGCTTTTTGACAAGTATTTTCTCAGTGATAGAGAAACTGAATTCATTAAAAACTTTCACACAGTAACCTTATGGTATCATCAACAAGTCTGCAAAATATCTAAACGTTCGGACGCAAATTATGCGAGTATGGTCAAATTTAAAACAGCATGTCAACACTCCAATATCAGAGGTGTGCAACGTGACCTTCATCACATTCATGCCAGTTGCCAGGTGTTGGCATCTGTCAATCAGTGTCAGTCTAAAAATAGCCCGTCTGGGTGTCAAGTCTATTGATTTTCTTTTTTCTTGTTTTTTGTTTTTGTTTTTTTGTTTTGTTTTTTTGTTGTCGTCTGTATCCAAAATCAGTTCTGTCCAAAGTTTCAGTTTGGAAGGATCAACCATGTCTTTGAGTGAAAGTAATAAGGTTACCATTGAAAACTGTTTCAAGGAGAAAGACTGGTGTGGAAGAAGGATCGTAAATGAATTTCCAGGCAAGGGGTGGAGTTGTGTCACTGTAAATAGATTTATCGTTAAAATACGCACTAGTCAGTAACACGTAAAATTGACAGTGGGAGACCCAAGACTGCATGTTAGGAGGAGAACAAGGACCGTGTTGAGGAACTGATTCAATCCCAAGAGGAGAACCCAGGGACCCACAAATCTCTTAGAGAAGTTGCAAGCAATTTGCAAGTGAGCAGGTCTTCTGTGCAAAGAATGGCGAAAGAACTGGAGCTGAAGCCCTTCAAGAGGATACGGGTATCAAGGCGGGACCAAAATGTTAGAGGGAAAAGAAAAACTCGCTTTCGTAAATTGAATGACAGCTACTCGGCCACTGATGCGAAATGGATCATTTTCACAGACAATAAGTACTTTACGTTAGAGATAGCTAAAAATCGCCGAAACGATTGCGTTTATGGGAAACGGAAACGAGAAATTCAGCCATTTCGCCTATATCATGAGACTTCTAGATTTTCAAAAAAGATAATGGTTTCACCTGGAGTACCCTGGAAAGGAAAAACAAACATTCATTTTATTGATGCTGATAGAGCTAATGTTAATAGTGAAAGCTACATTCAGTTATCGGATGACAATCTTCTCCCGGATTGTAGGCGTCTTTATCCTAGATCAATTACGTGTTTCAGCAAGATGGGGCTCCTTCACACACAAGTAGGGTATACCAGCCCCATCTGGAGGAGGCTACACCAGAATTCATCAACAATGATGAATGGCCTCCACAAAGTCCTGACTGTAACCCAATGGATTATGCCATATGAGACTCTCTGAAGGAGAAAGTTTACCAGGGAGTGAGAGACAAATTGACCGAGCAGGCGTTAAAGGACAGGATAATCGTGTCATGGGAGGAGATATCGGTGGAAGAAATACGTAAAAGCATTTCTGTTTGGAAGAAACGGCTTCGTTTAGTCGTCGAGGAAGTTGGAGGCCACATTGAGCATAAACTGAAATTAGTGGGTTTTCCTCTGATATTGGATTTTTTGACATGCTGTTTTGAATTTAACAATGTTCGCATAATTTGCGTCCGAACTTTTAGATATCTTGCAGACTTGTTGATGATACCATAAGGTTACTGTGTGAAAATGTTCAATGAACCCGGTTTCTCTATCACTGAGAAAATACTTGTCAAAACGCGGTTCACCTTTTTTTGGATACCCGATATATATATACACATATATGTATATATATATATATATATATATATATGTGTGTGTGTGTGTGTGTGTGTGTGTGTGTGTGTGTGTGTGTGTGTGTGTGTGCAGAGAGAGAGAGAGTGAGAGAGACAGACAGATGGACAGACACATACAGAGAGAGAGAGAGAGAACACAACATGATAGTAAAGGAAAAGAAAAGCAGACAGAAAAAAAGCACCAAACTCTTCTGACATCCTAAGAATGACTTTAAATATGCCTTCACAGGGGAAACAAAATGTTTATACAGGCGGATGGGGGATGGGGGAGAGGGACAGGACAGTTTGAACCTTTCACAGACAACAACTGGAGCGCTATGTGAATTGTTTTTTGTTTGTTTGTTTTTGTGGCGGGGAGAGTGATTTGTTTTGCCTGACACGACTCGACCATCATCTCCTGTGGACACGACACCTAGCAACGGCAGTGAACCTCCCCCCTCCCCCGCCTGCCACCCACACGGTACGCAATGTGGGAGAAACTGCTTACCTTGTAGTTCTGTTCTCAATTAAATGGGAGAAAAATCCCAATGCTTTGACTTCCTAAAGCTGTCCCTAACAGTAAGACATCTAACATACAAGAAAAACAACATATAAACAAAACAAAGAAGGGGGGGGGGGGGGGGGAAGAAAGAAAAATAAAACCGTTTTGTATTCCATTTACATGTGCCATGCGTAAATATATTTGCTATGTCATCTGCCTGTGTACAATAGTAGGTTCGTACCGATTCTCAACAAACTAAAAGGATAATGCTGCTGGTGATGATTATGGCAATGATAATAATGATAATAATATACTAGAATACCATAATGATGAAAATAATATGATAACACTTATGGCAATGGTAATAATAATAATAATAATGATAATAATAAATGTCATATATTTAGTGCATTTCTCCAAGTAAATGTAGACTCAGTGCTACATTTTTTTCATAATTCATTAGTGTCTTCATCTATGAAAAATGAGGACAGCAGAGGACTAAACACATAGCCCTGCCTTACACCCCGTGGACACTCGAAAAACGTTTGTCTCGCATGCATACATACAAAGCTACATATACCTCAAAGGGCTAGGTGGAGATGACACCATGTTAGTCACTACAACTCAGTATTCAAATCAGCACACACCATAACATCATTTTCCCTGACGTTTTGTTTCATAATAATTTCCGTTCTATAAATGTCATCTGTCTATTCAGAAGTCGAACAAAGCGAGTGATCTATTGAAGAGGGAAAAGGGGATTTATTATATTTTAAAAAAGAGCTCAGTATCGCATCACAGTCAAGTTGCAATAAGCACATGTTTTTCTTCTAGTTGTAAATAGGCATGGCTAATTGTTTCCACAATTCACTCGACCCCCTTCGAACAATGTTCAATGTATTTTTTCACCACCACCAAGAGCCCGCACACCCAGAATGTTTCCCTGCTGTGGCAATCTGATTTCAGGGCTGTGAATGTGGTACGTCCTTTACAATTACCGCTTCAGTCATATATGCAACCAGTAATTCATGTTATCGAGAGAGAGAGAGAGGGGGGGGGGGGAGAGGAGAGACAGACAGACAGACAGACAGACAGGCAGACAGAGTGAGTGAGCGAGTGAGATAAAGACACAAAGAGGTAGACAGACACTCAACAGTGACAGACGGACTGAAAGGGGGGCGGACAAAGGGAGAAAGAGTGAGTGAGTGAGTGAGAGAAAGACAGAGAGACAGACAGACAGACAGTCAGACAAACTGACTGACTGACTGACAGACAGACCGACAGACGTACACCTTGAACATCGCTCATCCGAAGTGTTGCTGTCACTGTCAGTGTCCTCAATCTGACCAACTGCACGTGGTACGTGAACTGACATGGTTTCCTCTCGGCTTGGCTAACAAGTTCTCACACCTGTGTCGCTGCGTTTGCACGTGGACAAGTGCTGAAAAATGGACGGTTTCCATAATGTCGTTTGAAAAGAAACTCACACGGAACAATCCGTCTTTAATAAGTATTAGTTACATCGTCGCAATTAACAGGATAATTATCTCATCTTCGTTTAAATGAAGATCACCACTGGAAGCAGCATACCGCAACGCAGGTGTCTGTAACTTTCCAAAACAAACTGTTCAAGGAAGTCATCGAAAATGCACTTTAATGCATGGCGGTGTATGAACAATGTGGCTGGCATGCGACCTGCTCTGTTGACGTGAGTCGTGAATGAGAGAGAGCGAGAGAGAGAGAGACAGGCAGACAAACAGACAGACAGACACATAGGAGACAGGGACACCACACACACACACACACACACACACACACACACACACACATCAAGTTGACAGCAACATGTGGCAAACGGGAGAAGCAGGACAAACAAGTTGATGAGCCAGGTATCTGGTGTACAACCTCCGTGTCTCTGCGCTCCCATCCTGTGGCCTTTGATCATCCCGTCAAACGTTCACGGACGACACGACACGACACGACAAGACAGGACACGAAGGAGCCTATCTCCCGACTGGCCTGCTCTTTGATCGCGCGGCACTCTGTCAGCATGGAACCAAAAAACATAGGTACGTTGTCGAACATAAATACTATGCACCCCATCGCCGCATGTTCTGCAGCTGTTGTTTGAGTTGTGATTGTTGTGGTGGATGTTGTCGGGTTCTTTTTTTTTTTTTTTTTTGTGCTGTTGTTGATGCTATTTTTATCGGGTTTTTTGTTGTTGTTGTTTTGGTTTTTGTTGCGGATGTCGTTATTGTTCTCGTACTTTTATAGCTGTTATCATTGTTGTTGTTGTTGTTGTTACGAAAAGAAGGAGGAAACCATTGCATGGCAATGTGCTCGTATCATTACGATCAGATACAGGACACTATATAACTGCAAACTGATTTGGGGTAATGTTTAACTGATTGCGAACACACATAAGACAGTGTCATTACTAAGTATCATTACGATCAAACAGATGAAAATGCCATGACCAAGTATCATTATTTGTATTTGTATTTCTTTTATCATAACAGATTTCTCTGTGTGAAATTCGGGCTGCTCTCCCCCAGGGAGAGCGTGTCGCTATACTACAGCGCCACCCGTTTTTTTGTATTTTTTTCTGCGTGCAGTTTTATTTTGTTTTTCCTATCGAAGTGGATTTTTCTACAGAATTTTGCCAGGAACAACCCTTTAGTTGCCGTGGGTTCTTTTATGTGCACTAAGTACATGCTGCACACGGGACCTCGGTCTCATCTGAATGGCTAGCGTCCAGACGACCACTTAAGATCTAGTGGAGGAGGAGAAAATATCGGCGGCTGAGCCGTGATTCGAACCAGCGCGCTCGGATTCTCTCGCTTCCTAGGCGGACGCTCTGTTAGTGTGTTAGTGTGTTTGTGATGACACATAGCCCTGTTAGTGTGTTTGTGATGACACATAGCCCTGTAGTGTGTTTGTGATGACACATAGCCCTTTTAGTGTGTTTGTGATGACACATAGCCCATCACTCCACTACGATCACACACAGGACAATGCCATGACTAAGTGTTATTACGAACACACACAGGACAACCAGGACAATGTCAGGACTATCTGTCATTACCAACACACTCATATCACAATGTCACCACTATGTGTCATTACCAACACACTCATATCACAATGTCATCACTATGTGTTATTACCAACACACTCATATCACAATATCATCACTATGTGTTATTACCAACACACTCAAAAGACACTGACAGTGCTACGTGTCATTCCAACACACTCATATGACAATGTCAGGGCTGTGTGTCATTACCAACACACTTACAGGACAATGTCAGGGCTATGTGTCATTGGGCGCGTTGGGTTACGCTGCTGGTCAGGCATCTGCTGGGCAGATGTGGTGTAGCGTATATGGATTTGTCCGAACGCAGTGACGTCTCCTTGAGCAACTGAAACTGAAACTATGTGTCATTACCAACACACTTACAGGACAATGTCAGGGCTATGTGTCATTACCAACACACTTACGGGACAATGTCAGGGCTATGTGTCATTACAAACACACTTACATGACAATGTCAGGACTATGTGTCATTACCAGTACACTCACAGGACAATGTCAGGGCTATGTGTCATTACAAACACACTTACATGACAATGTCAGGACTATGTGTCATTACCAGTACACTCACAGGACAATGTCAGGGCTGTGTGTCATTACCGACACACTCATAGGACAATGTCAGGGCTATGTGTCATTACAAACACACTTACATGACAATGTCAGGACTATGTGTCATTACCAGTACACTCACAGGACAATGTCAGGGCTGTGTGTCATTACCAACACACTTACAGGACAATGTCAGGGCTATGTGTCATTACCAACACACTCACAGGACAATGTCAGGGCTGTGTGTCATTACCGACACACTCATAGGACAATGTCAGGGCTTTGTGTCATTACCAACACACTTATAGGACAATGTCAGGGCTGTGTGTCATTACCAACACACTTACAGGACAATGTCAGGGCTATGTGTCATTACAAACACACTTACATGACAATGTCAGGACTATGTGTCATTACCAACACACTCATAGGACAATGTCAGGGCTATGTGTCATTACAAACACACTTACATGACAATGTCAGGACTATGTGTCATTACCAACACACTCATAGGACAATGTCAGGGCTGTGTGTCATTACCGACACACTCATAGGACAATGTCAGGACTGTGTGTCATTACCAATAGACCCTCAGGGCAATGTCGGGGCTATGTGTCATTACCAGCACATTTATAGAACAATGTCAGGACTATGTGTTACCAGCACACTTATAGGACAGTGTCAGGGCTGTGTGTCATTACAAACACTCTTATAGGACAATGTCAGGGCTATGTGTCATTACCAACACACTTATAGGACAATGTCAGGACAGTATGTCATTACCAACACACTCATATGACAATGTCAGGGCAGTGTGTCAATACCAACACTCTTATAGGACAATGTCAGGGCTATGTGTCATTAACCAACACACTAACAGGGCTATGTGTCATCACAAACACACCAACAGGACTATGTGTCATTTCCAACACGCTGATGGGACAATGCATCTTGTGCAGAGAGCCCAAGGCAGAGGACGGGTGACGAGAGAGGCAGGAGTGACTGCAGGACAACCAGTTATGCAGCCGAGGGAGGAGAATATGGCCCGTTTGCATGAGTGAGGGAATTTTCACATTGAAATTTACATCCAGCGGCTGCCTCTGTGTCTCTGTCTGTCTCTTTCTCTGTCTCTCTCTGTCTATGCCTCCTTGTCTGTGTGTGTGTGTGTCTCTCTCTCTCTCTGTGTCTGTGTCTGTCTCCCTGTCTGTTTGTCTCTGTCTGTTTCTGTCTCTGTCTCTCTCCTCTCTGTGTGTTTGTCTCTGTATCTGTCTATCTGTCTGTCTCTGTCTCTGTCTGTCTGTCTCTGTCTGTCTATCTGTCTCTCTCTGTGTCGCTGTCTCTCTCTGTTTCTCCCTGTCTCTCTCTCCCTGTTTCTCTGTCTCTGTCTCTGCCTCTTTCTGTCTCTCCCTGTCTGTGTCTGTCTCTCTGTCTGTTTGTCTCTGCCTGTTTCTGTCTCTGTCTCTTTCCATATCTCTGTGTGTTTGTCTCTGCCTGTTTCTGTCTCTGTCTCTTTCCATATCTCTGTGTGTTTGTCTCTGCCTGTTTCTGTCTCTGTCTTTTTCCATATCTCTGTGTGTTTGTCTCTGTCTGTCTGTCTGCCTCTGTCTATCTGTCTTTCTCTCTGTCTCTGTCTCTCTCTCCCTGTTTCTCTGTCTCTCTCTGTGTTTTTGTCTTTGTGTCTGTGTCTGTCTGTCTGTCTGTCTGAATCTCTCTCTCTCTCTCTCCCTGGCACAAGTGTACACCTTGAAACCATGAGAACTGAGGCAGAAGGCCTTGACCACTGAAGACAGACAGCAGCAGAACATGAACTACCTACACCATCCTCCCGCCTCCCCCCCTTCCCCGTGTGTGTGTGTGTGTGTGTGTGTGTGTGTGTGTGTGTGTGTGTGACTGTGTCACTATGTGTGTCTTGTGTGTGTGTCACTGTGTGTGTGAGTGTGTGTGTGTGTGTGTGTTTTTGTGTGTGTGACTGTCACTATGTGTGTCTGTGTGTGTGTGTGTCACTGTGTGTGTGTCTGTGTGTGTGTGTGTGTGTGTGTGTGTGTGTGTGTGGACCATTCCAGACTGATTTCCAAACAATGTTTGCATACCGTCTGCCACGATCTCACGTTCTGTTCGTTCTCCCGTTTCTGTCTGTGCTTCAGTCTGCAAGTGCCGTTTGCATTCGCGCGCGCGTGTGTGTGTGTGTGGGTGTGTGTGTGTTTGTGTTTGTGTGTGTGTGTGTGTGTGTGTTTGTGTGTGTGTGTTGGGGGGGGGGGAGAGGGGGGGGGGGGGGGGGGTGCGTGCCTGTGAAAGAGAGAGAGAATTCAAACGTGTCAGCGTTAGCCTTTGTGTGTGTGTGTGTGTGTGTGTGTGTGTGTGTGTTAGAGAGAGAGAGAAAGAATGCAAACGTATTAGCGTTAGCCTCTGTGCGTGCGTGTGTGTGTGTGTGTGTGTGTGTGGAGTGAGAGAAAAAGAGACAGCAGAAAAACCGAGTGACAGAGACGGATGAGACAGAGAGAGAGAGAGAGAGAGAGAGAGAGTGTGTGTGTGTGTGTGTGTGTGTGTGCGAGCGTGCGAGCATGTATTCGTGCTTATGGCTGCGCGCGCGCGTGCATGCGTGCGTGCTTGCATGTGTGTTTGTACATGTGTGCATGTGCGCGTATGTATGCGTGCATGTTTGGAATAAATGTCTGTGTGTGCG
>NC_134886.1:15450241-15462741 GCF_041734735.1 Babylonia areolata
ACCCACACCACACCACCCCCACACAACACCACCCACTCCACACCACACCCACACCACATCACCCCCACACACCCCAACACCACACCACTCCACTCCACCCCAACACCACACCACTCCACTCCACCCCAACACCACACCACCCACACACCACACCACCCACACAACACCACCCACACACAACACCACCCACTCCACACCACACCACACCACCACCACACACCCCAACACCACACCACCCACTCCACCCCCACCACACCACACCACCCACACAACACCACCCACTCCACACCACACCACCCACACACCACACACACACAACACCACCCACTCCACACCAAACCACCCCCACACCACACCACACCACCCACTCCACACACCACCCACACCACACCACACCACACACCACCCCACACCTGAACACCACACCACACCACCCATACCACACCACCCCCACACCACACTACACCCTACACCCCCTCGCCACCTCCCCCCCACCCCCCCACCCCCCACACACACCACACCACGGCCGGGGCCCTTTACCACAGGTACAGGGAGGGGTTCCTTCACTGTGGAAACACAGGGCCGTTCAACACAAGCCTCCAGTCCTGCGCAGATTCCGTTGTGGAAGGTGTGACAATTGTGTGTGTGTGTGCCCTCCGTCAGCTTCTGTGCATTCTGTCACAACGTTCTGAGATGAAGCTCTCTCTCTCTCTCTCTCTCTCTCTCTCTCTCTCTCTCTCTCCACAAAACCAGTCAAGGTACACATATAATGATTATAGTCATCCCCAAACCCAGAACTGACCTCTTTGAAACTACTCAGGAGGGAAACTATGGAACTCTTTACCTACGATTGTTAAAAATAAAAACCAGTTTTTGTTCCTTAGAATCATCATACAATTTTTTTCTATTTCAGGGACTAAACACTTCAATGTTGACAACATATTGATTGGCTTAAGACAATACACGCCTTGTTCTCTCTCTCTCTCTCTCTCTCTCTCTCTCTCTCTCTCTCTCTCTTCTGTCAATTTATGTATTGTTTTGTTCTATTGTGTCACACACTGTATGTGTATGTTTTGTTATGTTTTCGAGACAAGTTTACACGCCACCCTTTCATAATGGGCTAAGGCCTTTTTTTTTTAATCCGTATCCGTATCTCTCCTCTGTCTCTTCCCGTTTCCTTCCCACCTGATCCCTTTCCCTCATCCTCTCTCTCTCTAATCATCAGACATGCATAATTATGATTATTTTGGTTCTGTTTTGTTTATTAATTACTCTTTAAGCTCTTCTTTTCCATTACTTTATTTTTAGGTTTTTGCTTTTCGATTTTACAGGAATACATATTTTGGTCGAAATTGAAATGATCGCTTGATTTCTTTCTACCCCATTCTCTCTGTCTGTCTGTCTGTCTGTCTGTCTGTCTCTCTCACTCTCATGGTCATCATTATCATCATCATCATCAGATGTGCATGATTATAATTCTACATCTGTTTTGCTTTGAATTACTTTTCAAGTTCACCTTTCCTATTCATTTCACACACACAGATATATATATATATATATATATATATATATATACTGGTTTTGCTCTTCAGTTTTTGCTGTTTATAAAGACATAATTAATATTTTGCAAGATGATCTTTTCGATTTAACAGAAATACATATTTGCGTGACAGAAATGCACATTTTCGTGACAGAAATACATATTATCGTTTAAGTTGTTCTTTGAATCAAAATGATCGCTTGAGTTGTTTCTCAACTTTTAACTTAGGTTCACAATTTCATTAAACTGACGGTGTTTTTCTTTCCTTTTTCTTTTTCATTCTTTCGTTTTTTCTTTTATTGTTGTTTTTTTCCTCCTCCTTCTCTTCCCTCCTCATTTTTTTTTCTTTTTCTTCTTCTTTCTAATTTGTTCACTTATTTTGTTTTTTGAAATAATCTTTCTTGGATTTTTGCTTTTTGTCGATGTTATGAGGGCATGGCGAAAAGGAGCTTGTGGCTTATTCCTTTACCCTCAGTAAAACATTCCAGTTCTCTCTCTCTCTCTCTCTAACACAAACACAAACTGTCTCTCACTCACACAAAAACACACACACACACACATACAGCCCCTCCCCCCCTACCCCCCTCCACCCCCCACCCCCCGCACACACACACACACACACACACTCTGTCTCAGTCTAACACACACATACTCTCTCCCTCTCCCTATCACCCCTCTCTCCCTCTACTGAACTGCACCTGTTTTGGTCGTCAAGTTTTGTTTACAAAGCAAAGGATGTGCAGATGCAAGCTTTTTTCCCCAAAAATGTAAGCATTCCCGAGTTGTATACAGCGTTAGTTATCACTCATGGGCCGTGGTTAATGTTGACATCTAACCCCTATTAAACATCCCCACTATTTTGATGATGATGACGATGTGGATACTTACATAACGCCTATCCTCGGTTGGAGACCAAGCTCAAAGCGCTTTACAAACACGGGGTCATTTGCACAACAGGCTGCCTACCTGGGTAGAGCCACCTTACAGCTGCCATTGAGCGCTCATCATTCGTTTCCGTTTTCGGGGGTGTGCAAGCCGGGTATGTTATTGTTTCCAAACCACATCGAACGATGATATGGTTCACAGGATCTTTAACGTGCGTATTTGATCTTCTGCGTGCGTATACACACGAAGGGGGTTCAGGCACTAGCACGTCTGCACATATGCTGACCTGGGAGATCGGAAAAATCTCCACCCTTTACCTACCCACCAGGCGCCGTTACCGAGATTCGACCACGGACCCTCAGATTAAATCCAGCACTTTATAACCACTCGGCTATTGCGCCCGTCAAATTATTCTGAACAATTATGAGCATCCTACACAAAACATGACAGAAACCACCCAAACGAAACAGCAACAACAACAAACATGGCAGGCTTAATTTACGTCATTCATTTGCAAGAGTGCAGACTTGACGTCACTCCTGCTGTCGCTCTCAGAAAAGAAACAGAACAAGAATTTGCCACATGGAAAACATTTGTCTGCGCTAAATTGTTTGCTAATTTGTTGTTCTGTGGCATATTCCTCGCCTTGAATGATAATATTGTGTGTTGTTCAGTTTTATTTTCGTCTTGAATTTCCTCTCGTCTCAAAGTGCATGGCGCATAACAGAAAAGCAAACAAACACAGCACATTCTTCGCTATTTTAGGTCAGTTATGTTTTCATCTGTGTCTCTGTACGTCTGTCTGTCTGTCTGTCTGTTTATCCCTCTCTGTCTCTCGGTCTGTCTATCTCCTTTTGTTTGTCTCTGTCTCTCTCTGTCTTTATCTTTCTCTGTCTCTCTGTCCCTCTGTCTCGTTCTTTCCCTCTCCCTCGCTCTCTCTGAATAAAAAGATGAGAACATTATTATAACTTTATGTGAACAAAATATAATAATTGAATGTCGGCCACGTTATTTTGTTTGTTTGTGTTGTTTGTTTATGTTTACGTTGATTTTATTTCTCCCGTCATGTATGACATTGATCTTGTCTTTAAAAAAATAATAATGAATTTTATTTATTTTATTTATTTATTATTTTATTTTATTATCTTTTTATTACTATTTTTTATTTGTTTATTTATTTTTGTTTGTTTTGTTTTTGTTATTCTATCTTTTTTTAAATTTATCATTATAAATTATTTTATTTTATTTTATTTCATTTTATTTTCCTCAAGGCCTGACTAAGCGCGTTGGGTTACGCTGCTGGTCAGGCATCTGCTTGGCAGATGTGGTGTAGCGTACATGGATTTGTCCGAACGCAGTGACGCCTCCTTGAGCTACTGATACTGACACTGATACTTGTCTCTAGTTGATTGTGCTTTGGACACTTTCCTGTACCTTTCTTGTACGCTTCCGGTGGAAGGGGGCGCCAGGCGCAAGGGTGAGAGTGTCTGTATATACATATGTATATGTGTGTGTGTGTATATATGTATATATATATAAACAACAGTAGGCTCTTCATGTCTTAAAACTTGTATTCTTAAACAGCAGCGAAAATTTGCTGCTGTTTAAGGATACAAGTTTCAAGACATCAAGAGCCTACTGTTTTTTTTATTTTTTATATTTTACCGGTCTTGGTATTTACCTCAGTGCTTTCTGCAAGGAGCGGTGCCCAGGACACGAAGAGAGTGTGAACTATCTGAATATATATATATATATATATATATATATATATATATGTGTGTGTGTGTGTGTGTGTGTGTGTGTGTGTGTGTGTGTGATTCTTCTTTTGCGTTCATGGACTACAACTCCCACGTTCACTCGTACTTACAAGTGGGCGTCCACGTGGGAAACCTATTTTTTTGTACCCAGCCATGTAGTCAGCCATTCTCCGATGTATATGCTGGATATGTTCTTGTTTCCATAACCCACCGAATGCAGTCGTGGATCAAGGGAAATTTTTTAACGTGAGTATTTGATCTTCTGCATGTCAACATACACACAGGGGGCTCAGGCCCTACCAGGTTTGCACATCTGTTGTCTCGGGAGATCGGAGAAACGTCCACTTTTGACCCACCAAGCACCGTGACCCGGATTCGAACCAGGAGCCCACAGATTGAAAGTCCCACGCTTGAAGCACTCTAGAGCAGTTGGAGACGAGCGGCATGAGGATCGGGGATGGATTGGCGAAGTCATTTCAACAGTTTGCTTTGCATTCAGAGTTTTCCCATGAGTCCATGGACTAAGCAAGCTCAACATCGCTAAAAATCGTGTACGCAGCCCAGCTCAGGTGGGTTGTGCGTGGTTGAGACAGGTGGGTGGGGCGACATATGGATCGGTTCACACCCTTAGTAATTAGGAGGCTTTGACCTTCATCAGCCGATAATCAGTTTGATCATCTGTCTCTCCCCTTTCTGCCAGTCTGTCTGTCTCTCTGTTTGTCTGCCTCTCTGTTTGTCTATCTGTCTCTCTGTCTCTCTGTCTGTCTGTCTCTCTGTTTGTCTATCTGTCTCTCTGTTTGTCAGTCTTTGTCTCTCTCTGCCTCGTCCCCATCTCTCCTTCCCACTCTTTCCCTCTCCCCCTCTCTCTCCCTCTCTTTTTTTCTCTCTGCACCCTTCTCCACCTCTCTCTCTCTTGATGAAAACATTTCCCTCTCACTCTCAAGTTCTCTGTCACTATCAACCTCTCACTCTCTCTCTTGATAAGACATCCCCTCCCTCTCCCCACTCCTTCTCTCTGTATCTGTCTCTGTCTCTGTCTCTGTCTCTCTCTCTCTCTCTCTCTCTCTCTCTGTTTCCCTTCGTCCCTGGCACGAGTGTATCCCTTCAAGCCATGAGATCTGACCACCGAAGGTTAACATACAAGCAGCAGAGCATAAACGGACACTGTCTGACCTTGACCACGCCACCACCACCCACACACCTTCGCCCCGCCTCCCCCCCTCTTCGCCTTCTGTCCAACACACAGTCTAATTGCATTGTGTGTGTGTGTGTGTGTGTGTGTGTGTGTGTGTGCACTCTCTGACTGACCCGAAAGTTGTGATGACAAGGAAACTCCTTGCACACTTCCACCTTGGGCACGTGCCAGGGAGGGTCCTTTTAGCAACACCTGACTGGTGGAAAAAAAAGGTTGTCCGTCGTTGACTGATGATGAGGTATCTGGCAATCGGCTCGTTTCTACTGTCAGTTTCTCACAAACTTGTTTAGCGTGGTCACTGTTGATCATTGTACGATAACGCGCGTGTGTACAGACAACTACCAGGACGAAAAAGAAATGGAAGACAGATGTCGACAGGAGGAAGAAAGGAAGGAAGACAAGCAGAAAGAGTGTAGGAGAAAAAGACACACAAAATAGATAGAAACATATATATCGATATGTAGGCAGATGGTAAGAAAAGGAATAAAGAATGAAAAACATAGTGACCTATATTCCATCTAGGGGTGACACCACACACACACACACACACACACACACACACACACACACACACACACACACACACATATACACAAACACATATATACACACACGTACGCACACACACGCACACACACACACACATGCATAACCTTTTACTAATGTGCTCTGTCTCTTTCCGTTTCGGTCTGTCTCTCTCTGTCTCTCTCTTTATCTCTGTCTCTCACTCCCACGCTCTCTCTCTTCCTTTCTCTCTCTCTTTCTCTCCCCCTCTCTCTCTCTTTCTTCCCCCCTCTCTCTCTCTATTTCTCTCTCTCTCTCTCTCTTCCATTTAACCCCTTCAGATGGGGCGATGGCCTTATTGAATAAATCGTTCGTTCGTTCGTTCGTTCGTTCTCTCTCTCTCTCTCTCTTTCTCTCTCTCTCTCTCTTGCCCTCCAACTTCTCTCTCTCTCTCTCTCTCTCTCTCTCTCTCTCTCTCTCAACAACACACACGTTGAAGCGATGAGGAGACAGAATAGGCCTGACGACTAACGGCCGCAGCAGCAACACAGCTTGAACGGGCATGGATTACCTGCCCTTCCCCACCCTCCCCTCTCGTACGTCCAGCATAGTCTATTGTATTGTATTGTATTGTATTGTATTACTCTTTTTTTTTTTATCACAACAGGTTTCTCCGTGTTTAAATTCGGGTTGCTGTCCTCAGGGACAGCGCGTCGCATCACTGAGAGCGCTACCCATTTTGGGGGTATTTTTTTCTGTCGGCAATTCTATTTGTTTTCCTATCGAAGTGGATTTTTCTACTCATTTTTTTTTGCCAGGGACAACCATTTTGTTGCCGTGGGTTCTTTTCCATGCGCTGGGTGCATGCTGCACACGGGACCTTGATTTACCGTCTCATCTGAATGATAAGCGTCTACACCGCCCCTCCAGGTCTAGCGGAGGAGGAGAAAATATTGGCGGCTCAGATTCTCTTGCTTCCTAGGCGGATGCGTTACCACCAGGCCAACACTCCACTATAATTGCCTTGATGTGTGCACTCTGACTGGCCTGGAACCTCGTGGCGACAAGAAACTAATTTCACACCCCTGCCTTGGACACGTGCCTGACGAGCAAGGTGATTTCGCCACACACACATTCATACCTGGCTGGCCGAATTGGTACACTTCGTTTGTTTCGGCTGGCCACTCGATGACGAGCCTGTTTATATGCCAGCTCAGTGATGATGGTCATCATCGTCACGACAATGAGGTTAATGAGGAGGAAGAGGAGGGAAGAGGAGGGGGAGAAGGAGGACGGATGGATGGAGGGGGAGGGGAGGAGGAGAAGGAGGGAGGGATGGAGTAGGGAGGAGGGGGAAGAGGAGGAGGGGAGGAGGAGGAGGAGGGAAGAGGGGAGGAGAAGGAGGGGACGAGAAGGAAGGGGAGGAGGGGAGGAGGAGGGGAGGAGGAGGAAGGGGAGGAGGAGGGGAGGAGGAGGGGAGGAGGAGGAAGGGGAGGAAGGAGAGAAGGAGGGAGGGAGGAGGATAGTAGAAGATTTCTCAGTATGAAATTTGGTTTGCTGTCCCCCAGGACATCGCCACCATACAGCACCATCCGTATCTAATACTGTTGGTTTTTTTCTGTCTGCAGTGATATTGGTTTTACTATCAATTTGAATTTGTCTACAGGATTCTTCCAGAGGACTGCCCGTTTTGTCGCCGTGGTTTCTTTTACCTACGTTAAGTGCATGCTGCACACAGGACCTCTGTTTATCGTCTCATAAGAATGACTGAAGGTCCACGGCTCAATACGTGTCTGTGTCTCGTCTGCCTGTGATGTCTTCGACACCGTCTGTGATTCTGTACGGCTTCCTCGCTCCGTCCCTTCTTCCGCTTTAACCTGCGTAACCCCCCCTCTTCCTCCTATGTCTTCTCCCCACTACCCCCACCCCCACCCCCCGCCCACCCCTGACCCTCGCTCATCTCTGTGTGTGCCCATTTGTCATGCTGACTTGTTACGATCTCAACGAAGAGGCAAAGCTGTTGCACGTGTAATGAGCTGTCAGGAAAACCGGCTGACAGGTGAACGGTGCGAAAGCTGGCTTCTTTCTGTCTTCTCTTTCTTTTTGCCTTCTCTTTCTTTATGTCTTTCTTTCTTTCTTTCTGCCTGTCTTTCTGTCTTTCTCTCTTTCTGCCTTTCTTTCCTTTGAACTGTTGCAAGTTTCACACTGACAACATGCACGTGCGAAGCGAAGAAGGCGATCAAGTTACGTTCGTTTATCTATTTGTTTGTTTATTGCCTTATTTATTCATTAATTTATTTATTCGTTTCTTCATTTATTTGCTTACTTATCTATTTATCTATCTATCTATCTATTCATTTATTTCATCTCTGTATTTATTTTGATCGTTTGTTTATGTTTACTTGCTTACATGCTCACATTTTCACTTACGTGAATAAATAATAACAATATGAATAACAATATCAATAACAATAATGGTGATATTGACGATTGATGATGATGACGACGACAAGGACGACCACGACAACAACGTCATCATAGACAACAACAGTATGAATAACAACAATGATGATGCTGACTCAGGTTTTTACTTACTTTTGTCTTCATACAGTTTGTTTGTTTACCTATGCGTTTACGTATTTGTTTAGCCTCTAATAGAAGCTTTGGATGTCGGACTGAGTTCATTTGGAGAAAAAACAAAAGGGGGAAGGGAGGGAGAGGGTTGAAGAGCGGCGAGATATCAGCTTTTCACAGCAACAAATACACCAACACGAACATCCTCTTCCAACCTTGTCATGTAAAACTGGAGTGATGGCCTAGAGGTAACGCGTCCACCTAGGAAGCGAGAGAATCTGAGCGCGCTGGTTCGAATCACGGCTCAGCCACTGATATTTTCTCCCCCTCCACTAGACCTTGAGTGGTGGTCTGGACGCTAGTCATTCGGATGAGACGATAAACCGAGGTCCCGTGTGTAGCATGCATTTAGCGCACGTAAAAGAACCCACGGCAACAAAAGGGTTGTTCCTGGCAAAATTCTGCAGAAAAATCCACTACGATAGGAAAACCAAATAAAACTCCACGCAGGAAAAAAATACAAAAAAAGGGGGTGGCGCTGTAGTGTAGCGACGCGCTCTCCCTGGGGAGGGCACCCCGAATTTCATACAGAGAAATCTGTTGTGATAAAAAGGAATACAAAATACAAAGCAAAAAATACCAAAACAAGAGAGGCAAGTCCTTCAAGACTCACTTGCGATACCCTTTTTAAAAAATCTAATCGTTAAAATGTGTTCTGTATTTGTTATTATAAAGTTTCGCGTTTATAAAAAACAAAAGAAAAAAAAGTCCTAACCAGATTCGAACCCCGCGTGTTCGGGTGAGAAGAAACTGCCTTATCCATTACACTATCGTGGCTACTTAACTGACGTTCTAAAATTTAACATTTGAACATACTTTTTGAAAGGGCGATAAATCAATTGCGGTATTCGCAGTGAGAACGCTGTTTAAATCATATTATTCTGGTGTATCTTGGGCATTCAAAAAATCCTTAAGGGCAATAAACAATTCTTTTTAATGGCTATCGCCGCAATCACACTGCAACATTTAGCCGTTTTCACTAAATCTAGATAGATGTACAAGTTTAGTTACACCCGCCGGGAATGTAGTACGACACGGTCGATTCAATTTCTCTTTTATGTTCATTCTAGTTTTCTAGTTTTAAAGTTGATATGAAATTTGAGTATTTGGTTAAACTAATGACATGTAGAGCCAAGTACAAGTACTTCTAAACGTCGTAAGAAGTGAAAAGGACTTCATTTTGAGAAAAGTCAAATTTTTTCGTTTCATCGTGATCAGTTCAAGGGTATTAACTCGCGTGGTTTACAATTTTTACTGTGAATTCCGACTGAGTCTGTGGGTATTTTTATGGCAGTTTGGGGCATAATCCAGTAAGTGATGAGGCGTTCACAAATCTTTCTCTGAATAAATATTTAACGGTCTCCTTCTCCAACTTTCCATCACATGTTATCGTGTATTGTCCATTGAATATAGGATTGAACGGGCAGGTCAACAACTTGAAACAAAATGGCGTCGTTCGCGTTCGCGAAGAATATGAGCACGTGCTTTGAATGTGTATAAATATGTGTACACAATTGAGTTTTCCCCATGACCTTCAGGGCTCAGCCAACAGATCCGTAAAGTCCACTTGTCGTATTGATTTTAGTATTTTCTGAAAAAGACCACTTGGGCGAATGAACATAGTGAAAGCCCTGTACACTGAGAGTAAAACACACGAGCTTTTTATGTATTGAGTATAATTTCAAAATGTAATATTTAAGATGAGAAAGATCAGTTTAAAGCAAATTAAGTCCCCTAGCATTAATTACAGAGTAATTTCCCTTTTTTACTATCTGCACCAAAACGTTTGCAAAATAAATAAAACTTCCATGCTTAGCAAAAGAAGTTCCTGTTTGAACAAAATATGATAATAATGACTGCTCTTGTTGTTGGGTCAGAATATCAGATCAAAGTGCCAAGTTTAGAGAATACAAAAAATATAAATATAACAGTAAATGCAGTTTGCATATAATTAGGCTTCATTTTTTATTTTTTTGTGCCCATCCCAGAGGTGCAATATTGTTTTAAACAAGATGACTGGAAAGAACTGAATTTTTCTTATTTTTATGCCTAATTTGGTGTCAACTGACAAAGTATTTGCAGAGAAAATGTCAATGTTAAAGTTTACCACGGACACACACACACACACACACACACACACACACACACACACACACACACACACACACACACACACACAACCGAACACCGGGTTAAAACATACTCACTTTGTTTACACAAGTGAGTAAGAAAAAAAATTACAAAAGTACAAATTTCTCTAAGCCTGAGCCTTGTTCATTGGGAGAAAGAAGAGAGTCAGTAGAATTATATTGGGAGAAAGAGAGTCAGTAGCATTATCTTCTCTGGGGGGAAGGGGGGGGGTGGGGCTCTTTGGAAAAGGAAAGAGGTGAGCAAGAACTACTGGGGTGTGGGGGTGGGGGGCAGGAAGAAGAGAGTTAATGGATCGAGAAAAAGAGATTGCGCGCGCGCGCGCGCGCGCGCGCGTGTGTGTGTGTGTGTGTGTGTGTGTGTGTGTGTGTGTGTGTGTGTGTGTGTCTGTTTGTGCATGTTTAAGAGACAGAGGCAGACAGCGCGAGAAAGAACCCATTCAGCAATAAATAACCAAGGAGCATCCTTGACGGAGACAAACAGGACGATGAAGACAAATGTCACGAGTCTAAAGCCTCCACAGATCTTTGTTGCTGTTCTCTCTCTCTCTCTCTCTCTCTCTCTCTCTCTATATATATATATATATATATATATATATATATATTTTTTTTTTTTTTTTTTGTGGGTTTTTTTTTCGGTCCCATCTTTTGACGCGAAAGCTTTGCCACAGACTGTTCCGCGCACCCGTCACTCCACGGGGCCGGATGAAACACTTTGTTCGCGGTGCATGCTGGGGGCAGGAGACATCTGTACAGCTGCGTTCTGTTTGCTTTGCGTGGGGCTCCTGTGTGCTATGACGTCATCGCTAGGCCCGATGGAGGAGGTCTGGAGGGAGGGGGAGGGGGTGGAGTGAAGGGAGGAGGAGGGTGGAGGAGGGGGAACGTGGTCATATCAGAGCCTGGGAGGAGGGGAGAATGGTAGGGGGGGGGGGAGTATGGGTGGTGGTGGGGGCGGGGGCGTAGGGGTGGGGAGGTGAGGATGGAGGAGGTGGATATCGGTTGCAAGTGATCAATTTCTGACGTTTATGACATGCTCCCCGGTGTGTGTTTGCAGGTATGGGAGAGGTCACTTCCTTTGTCTGCCCCTGTGTTTGTGTATGTTGCTCTGTTGGTACTGTTCAAGTACTCAGCGAATCCCTGAATTTCATAACTAGTCTGGATCCAGTCTGGCATACTGGCCAGTTCTGAAGTCTTCTCGTTTTGTTTTGGTTTCGTTTTGCTTTGCTTTGTTTCGTTTTGTTTGGCTATGTTAGATATTGGGAAAGTACAGTTGCTGTCAGTGACTGAGACACAGGCACAAGCCTTCTGCAGATGGACAACACACAGCAGCAATGGCCTGGTGTTGGTCGCATTTTATTTGATATTTCTCTAAACACTGCATGTGTGTTGCTGTTGTTGTTTGGTTTAGTTTATTTTTGGATTTCACTCTCTCTCTCTTTCCTTCCATTGCTTAATGAAAAATAAATAGCGACTGGTCAAGCAATAGGCTATAAAGAGATGGTTCCTGATGATTAAAAAAAATAAAAAAAAAAAAAAAAGCAAATAATCTGTGGTAATCCAGAACTAATTGAGAAATAGCTGGTACTGATCCAGAAATAATTTTTAAAAATAACTCGTGCTGGTCTAAAAATGATTCAGAAATAGCTCGTGCTGATCCAGAAATAATGAAGAAATGGCTCGTGCTGATCCAGAAATGATTAAGAAATGGCTCGTGCTGATCCAGAAATGATTAAGAAATGGCTTGTGCTGATCCAGAAATGATTAAGAAATGGCTCGTGCTGATCCAGAAATGATTAAGAAATGGCTTGTGCTGATCCAGAAATGATTAAGAAATGGCT